>NW_027420219.1:0-27169 GCF_009905375.1 Apium graveolens
CTAATCAACCATGTAATTCACTTTTCACCATATTAGAGTCACTTTGCACCCTATAAGAGTCACTTTCCACCATATATTTGTACAATTAAAATGTTAACATCATATACATCCAATTTGACATTCTTTTATCACCTCTTAGTTCCACTTTCATACAAGTCCAATTTTGTTTCACATTTTGGCTCTAATCAACCATTTAGTCACTTTTCACCATATTATGTCACTTTGCACCCTAAAGAGTCACTTTCCACTATATTTGTACAATAAACATGTTAACATCATATACATCCAATTGACATCCTTTTACCACTTAGTTCCACTTTCATCAAAAGTCAATTTGTTCCACATTTTGGTTCTAAGTAACCATGTAAGTCACTTTTCACCATATTAGAGTCACTTGCAACACCCTATGAGTCACTTTCCACCATATATTTGTCAATTAACATGTTAACATTCATATCATTCAATTTGAATCGTTTATCACCTCTTAGTTCCACTTTCATACAAAGTCAATTTTGTTTCACATTTTGGCTCTAATCAACCAGTAATTCACTTTCACCATATTAGAGTCCTTGCACCCTAAAGAGTCACTTTCACCACTATATTTTGTACATTAACATGAACATCATACATCCAATTTGACATCCTTTTACCACACTCTAGTTCCACTTTCACACAGTCAATTTTGTTTCACATTTTGGTTCTAATTCAACCATGTAAGTCACTTCACCATATTAGAGTCACTTTGCACCCTATAAGAGTCACTTTCCACCATATATTTGTACAATTAACATGTTAACATCATATACATTCAATTTGACATCTTTTATCACTCTAGTTCCACTTTTACAAGTCAATTTTCACATTTTGGCTCTAATCAACCATGTAATTCACTTTTCACCATATTAGAGTCACTTTGCACCCTATAAGAGTCACTTTCCACCATAAATTTGTACAATTACAATGTTAACATCATACATCCAATTTGACATCTTTTATCACCTCTTAGTTCCACTTTCATACAAGTCAATTTTGTTTCACATTTTGGCTTCATTTTTCACCATATTTTAGAGTCACTTTGCACCCTATAAGAGTCACTTTATACCATATATTTGTACAATTAACATGTTAACATATACATCCAATTTGACATTTTATCACCTCTTAGTTCCACTTTCATACAAGTCAATTTTGTTTCACATTTTGGCTCTAATCAACCATGTAAGTCACTTTTCACCATATTAGAGTCACTTTGCACCCTATATCCACCATATATTTGTACAATTAACATGTTAACATATTACATCCAATTTGACATCTTTTATCACCTCTTAGTTCCACTTTCATACAAGTCAATTTGTTTCACATTTTGGCTCTAATCAACCATGTAAGTCATCTTTTTTTCACCATATATAGAGTCACTTTCACCCTATATGGTCATTTTCCACCAAATATTTGTACAACTAACATGTTAACATCATATCCATCAATTTGACATCGTTTTTATCACCTCTAGTTCCACTTTCATACAAGTCAATTTGTTTCACATTTTGGCTCTAATCAGCCATGTAATTCACTTTTCACCATATTAGAGTCACTTTGCACCCTAAAAGAGTCACTTTCACCATATATTTGTACAATTAAACATGTTAACATCATATACATCCAATTTGACATTCTTTAAACACCAAGAGTTCACTTTCATACAAGGTCAATTTTGTTTCCACATTTTGGCTCTAATCAACCATGTAAGTCACTTTTCACCATTTAGAGTCCTTTGCACCCTATTAGAGGTCACTTTCCACCATATATTTGTACAATTAACATGTTAATATCATATACATCAATTTGACATCTTTTACCACCTCTGAGATCCACTTTCATACAAGTCACTTTTGTTCCACATTTTGGTTTAATCAATCATGTAAGTCATTTTTCACCATATTAGAGTCACTTTGCACCCTATAATGGTCACTTTCCACCAAATATTTGTACAATTAACATGTTAAATCATATCCATTCAATTTGACATCGTTTATCACCTCTTAGTTCCACTTTCATACAAGTCAATTTGTTTCACACATTTTGGCTTAATCAACCATGTAATTCACTTTTCACCATATTAGAGTCACTTGCACCCTATAAGAGTCACTTTCCACTATATATTTGTACAATTAACATGTTAACATCATATACATCCAATTTGACATCTTTTTACCACCTCATTCCACTTTCACACATTTCAATTTTGTTCCACATTTTCGTTCTAATTAACCATGTAAGTCACTTTTCACCATATTACAGTCACTTTGCACCCTATAAGAGTCACTTTCCACCATATATGTGTTCAATTAACATGTTATAATCATATCCATTCAATTTGACATCGTTTTATCACCTCTTAGTTCCACTTTAATACAAGTCAATTGTCTTTCATATTTTGGCTCTAATTAACCATGTAATTCACTTTTCACCATATTAGAGTCACTTTTCACACTATAAGAGTCACTTTCCACCATATATTTGTACAATTAACATGTTAACATCATATACATCAAATTTGACATTCTTTTTATCACCTCTTAGTTCCACTTTCATACAAGTCAATTTTGTTTCACATTTTGGCTCTAATCAACCATGTAAGTCACTTTTCACCATATTATAGTCACTTTGCACCTTAAAGGAGTCATTTTCCACTATATATTTGTACAATTAACATGTTAACATCATATACATCCAATTTGACATCCTTTTACCACCTCTTAGTTCCACTTTCACACAAGTCAATTTTGTTCCACATTTTGGTTCTAATTAACTATGTAAGTCACTTTTCACCATATTAGAGTCACTTTGCACCCTATAAGAGTCACTTTGCACCATATATTTGTACAATTAACATATTAACATAATATCCATTCAATTTGACATCATTTTATCACATCTTAGTTCCACTTTCATACAAGTCAATTTTGTTTCACATTTTGGCTCTAATTAACCATGTAATTCACTTTTCACCATTTTAGTGTCACTTTGCACCCTATAAGAGTCACTTTCCACCATATATTTGTACAATTAAAATGTTAACATCATATACATCCAATTTGACATTCTTTTATCACCTCTTAGTTCCACTTTCATACAAGTCAATTTTGTTTCACATTTTGGCTCTAATCAACCATGTAAGTCACTTTTCACCATATTAGAGTCACTTTGCACCCTAAAAGAGTAACTTTCCACTATATATTTGTACAATTAACATGTTAACATCATATAAATCCAATTTGACATCCTTTTACCACCTCTGAGATCCACTTTCATACAAGTCAATTTTGTTCCACATTTTGGTTCTAATCAATCATGTAAGTCATTTTTCACCATATTAGAGTCACTTTACACCCTATAATGGTCACTTTCCACCAAATATTTGTACAATTAACATGTTAACATCATATCCATTCAATTTGACATCGTTTTATCACCTCTTAGTTCCACTTTCATAAAAGTCAATTTTGTTTCACATTTTGGCTCTAATCAACCATGTAATTCACTTTTCACCATATTAGAGTCACTTTGCACCCTATAAGAGTCACTTTCCACTATATATTTGTACAATTAACATGTTAACATCATATACATCCAATTTGACATCCTTTTACCACCTCTTAGTTCCACTTTCACACAGTCAATTTTGTTCCACATTTGGTTCTAATTAACCATGTAAGTCACTTTTCACCATATTAGAGTCACTTTGCACCCTATAAGAGTCACTTACCACCATATATGTGTTCAATTAACATGTTAACATCATATCCATTCAATTTGACATCGTTTTATCACCTCTTAGTTCCACTTTAATACAAGTCAATTGTGTTTCACATTTTGGCTCTAATCAACCATGTAATTCACTTTTCACCATATTAGAGTCACTTTGCACCCTATAAGAGTCACTTTCCACCATATATTTGTACAATTAACATGTTAACATCATATACATCCAATTTGATATTCTTTTATCACCTCTTAGTTCCACTTTCATACAAGTCAATTTTGTTTCACATTTTGGCTCTAATCAACCATGTAAGTCACTTTTCACCATATTAGAGTCACTTTGCACCTTAAAAGAGTCATTTTCCACTATATATTTGTACAATTAACATGTTAACATCATATACATCCAATTTGACATCCTTTTACCACCTCTTAGTTCCACTTTCACACAAGTCAATTTTGTTCCACATTTTGGTTCTAATTAACCAGTGTAAGTCACTTTTTCACCATATTAGAGTCACTTTGCACCCTATAAGAGTCACTTTCCACCATATATTTGTACAATTAACATGTTAACATCATATCCATTCAATTTGACATCGTTTTATCACCTCTTAGTTCCACTTTCATACAAGTCAATTTGTTTCACATTTTGGCTCTAATCAACCATGTAATTCACTTTTCAGCATATTAGAGTCACTTTTGCACCCTATAAGAGTCACTTTCCACCATATACTTTGTACAATTAACATGTTAACATCATATACATCCAATTTGACATTCTTTTATCACCTCTTAGTTCCACTTTCATACAAGTCAATTTTGTTTCACATTTTGGCTCTAATCAACCATGTAAGTCACTTTTCACCATATTAGAGTCACTTTGCACCCTAAAAGAGTCACTTTCCACTATATATTTGTACAATTAACATGTTAACATCATATACATCCAATTTGACATCCTTTTACCACCTCTTAGTTCCACTTTCACTACAAGTCAATTTTGTTCCACATTTTGGTTCTAATTAACCATGTAAGTCACTTTTCACCATATTAGAGTCACTTTGCACCCTATAAGAGTCACTTTCCACCATATATTTGTACAATTAACATGTTAACATCATATCCATTCAATTTGACATCGTTTATCACCTCTTAGTTCCACTTTCATACAAGTCAATTTGTTTCACATTTTGGCTCTAATCAACCATGTAATTCACTTTTCACCATATTAGAGTCACTTTGCACCCTAAAAGAGTCACTTTTCCACCATATATTTGTACAATTAACATGTTAACATCATATACATCCAATTTGACATTCTTTTATCACCTCTTAGTTCCACTTTCATACAAGTCAATTTTGTTTCCACATTTTGGCTCTAATCAACCATGTAAGTCACTTTTCACCATATTAGAGTCACTTTGCACCCCTATAAGAGTCACTTTCCACCATATATTTGTACAATTAACATGTTAACAATTATATCCATCCAATTTGACATCCTTTTACCACGTCTTAGTTCCACTTTCATACAAGTCAATTTTGTTTCACATTTTGGTTCTAATCAATCATGCAATTCACTTTTTCACCATATTAGAGTCACTTCGCACCCTATAATGAGTCACTTTTCCACCAATATTTGTACAATTAACATGTTAACATCATATCCATTCCAATTTGACATCGCTTTTATCACCTCTTAGTTCCACTTTCATACAAGTCAATTTTGTTCCACATTTTGGCTCTAATCAGCCATGTAATTCACTTTTCACCATATTATCAGTCACTTTGCACCCTATAAGAGTCACTTTCCACCATATATTTGTACAATTAACATGTTAACATCATATACATTCAATTTGACATTCGTTTTATCACCTCTTAGTTCCACTTTCATACAAGTCAATTTTGTTTCACATTTTTGGCTTTAATCAATCATGTAATTCACTTTTCACCATATTAGAGTCACTTTGCACCCTACTAGAGTCACTTTCCACCTATATATTTGTACAATTAACATGTTAACATCATATACATCCAATTCGACATCCTTTTACCACCTCTTAGTTCCACTTTCACTACAAGTCAATTTTGTTCCACATTTTGGTTCCTAATAACCATGTAAGTCACTTTTCACCATATTAGAGTCACTTTGCACCCTATAAGAGTCACTTTCCACCATATATTTGTTCAATTAACATGTTAACATGATATCCATTCAATTTGACATTGTTTTATCACCTCTTAGTTCCACTTTAATACAAGTCAATTGTGTTTCACATTTTGGCTCTAATCAACCATGTAATTCATTTTTCACCATATTAGAGTCACTTTGCACCCTATAAGAGTCACTTTCCACCATATATATGTACAATTAACATGTTAACATCATATACATCCAATTTGACATTCTTTTATCACCTCTTAGTTCCACTTTCATACAAGTCAAATTTGTTTCACATTTTGGCTCTAATCAACCATGTAAGTCACTTTTCACCATATTAGAGTCACTTTGCACCTTAAAAGAGTCATTTTTCACTATATATTTGTACAATTAACATATTAACATCATATGCATCCAATTTGACATCCTTTTACCACCTCTTAGTTCCACTTTCACACAAGTCAATTTTGTTCCACATTTTGGTTCTAATTAACCATGTAAGTCACTTTTCACCATATTAGAGTCACTTTGCACCCTATAAGAGTCACTTTCCACCATATATTTGTACAATTAACATGTTAACATCATATCCATTCAATTTGACATCGTTTTATCACCGCTTAGTTCCACTTTCATACAAGTCAATTTTGTTTCACATTTTGGCTCTAATCAATCATGTAATTAACTTTTCACCATATTAGAGTCATTTTGCACCCTAAAAGAGTCACTTTCCACTATATATTTGTACAATTAACATGTTAACATCATATACATCCAATTTGACATCCTTTTACCACCTCTTAGTTCCACTTTCACACAAGTCAATTTTGTTCCACATTTTGGTTCTAATTAACCATGTAAGTCACTTTTCACAATATTAGAGTCTACTTTGCACCCTATAAAGAGTCACTTTCCACCATATATTTGTACAATTAACATGTTAACATCATATCCATTCAATTTGACATCATTTTATCACCTCTTAGTTCCAATTTCATACAAGTCAATTTTGTTTCACATTTTGGCTCTAATCAACTCATGTAATTCACTTTTTCACCATATTAGAGTCACTTTGCACCCTATAAGAGTCACTTTCCACCATATATTTGTACAATTAACATGTTAACATCATATACATTCAATTTGACATCGTTTTATCACCACTTAGTTCCACTTTCATACAAGTCAATTTTGTTTCACATTTTGGTTCTCATCAACCATGTAAGTCACTTTTTCACCATATTAGAGTCACTTTGCACCTCTAAAAGAGTCACTTTCCAACTATATATTTGTACAATTAACATGTTAACATCATATACATTCAATTTGACATCCGTTTACACCTCTTAGTTTCCACTTTCAACAAAGTCAATTGTGTTTCCACATTTTGGTTTCTAATTCAACCATGTAAGTCACTTTTTCACCATATTAGAGTCACTTTGCACCCTATAAGAGTCACTTTCCACCATATATTTGTACCAATTAACATGTTAACATCATATACATTCAATTTGACATCGTTTATCACCTCTTAGTTCCACTTTCATACAAGTCAATTTTGTTTTCACATTTTGGCTCTAATCAACCATGTAAGTCACTTTTCACCATATTAGAGTCACTTTGCACCCTATAAGAGTCACTTTTCCACCATATATTTGTACAATTAACATGTTAACATCATATACATCCAATTTGACATCGTTTTATCACCTCTTAAATCCACTTTCATACAAGTCAATTTTGTTTCAGTTTTTGGCTTTAATCAATCATGTAATTCACTTTTCACAATATTAGAATCACTTTGCACCCTACAGAGTCACTTTCCACTATATATTTGTACAATTAACATGTTAACATCATATACATCCAATTTAACATCCTTTTACCACCTCTTAGTTCCACTTTCACACAAGTCAATTTCGTTCCACATTTTGGTTCTAATTAACCATGTAAGTCACTTTTCACCATATTAGAGTCACTTTGCACCCTATAAGAATCACTTTCCACCATATATTTGTTCAATTAACTTGTGAACATCATATCCATTCAATTTGACATCGTTTTATCACCTCTTAGTTCCACTTTAATACAAGTCAATTGTGTTTCATATTTTGGCTCTAATCAACCATGTAATTCACTTTTCACCATATTAGAGTCACTTTGCACCCTATAAGAGTCACTTTCCACCATATATATGTACAATTAACATGTTAACATCATATACATCCAATTTGACATTCTTTTATCACCTCTTAGTTCCACTTTCATACAAGTCAAATTTTGTTTCACATTTTGGCTCTAATCAACATGTAAGTCACTTTTCACCATATTAGAGTCACTTTGCACCTTAAACTGAGTCATTTTTCTCACTATATATTTGTACAATTAACATGTTAACATCATATACATCCAATTTGACATCCTTTTACCACCTTCTTAGTTCCACTTTCACACAAGTCAATTTTGTTTCCACATTTTGGTTCTAATTAACCATGTAAGTCACTTTTCACCATATTAGAGTCACTTTGCACTCCTATAAGAGTCACTTTCCACCATATATTTGTACAATTAACATGTTAACATCATATCCATTCAATTTGACATTCGTTTTATCACCGCTTAGTTCACTTTCATACAAGTCAATTTTGTTTCATATTTTGGCTCTAATCAATCATGTAATTAACTTTTCACCATATTAGAGTCACTTTGCACCCAAAAGATTCACTTTCCACCTATATTTGTACAATTAACATGTTAAATCATATACATCCAATTTGACAATCCTTTTACCACCTCTTAGTTCCACTTTCATACAAGTCAATTTTGTTCCACATTTTGGTTCTAATCAACATGTAAGTCACTTTTCACCATATTAGAGTCACTTTGCACCCTATAAGAGTCACTTTCCACCATATATTTGTACAATTAACATGTTAACATCATATCCATTCAATTTGACATCATTTTATCACCTCTTAGTTCCACTTTCATACAAGTCAATTGTGTTTCACATTTTGGCTCTAATCAATCATGTAATTCACTTTTCACCATATTAGAGTCACTTTGCACCCTAGAAGAGTCACTTTCCACCATATATTTGTACAATTAACATGTTAACATCATATACATCCAATTTGACATCGTTTTACCACCATCTTAGTTCCACTTTCACTACAATGTCAATTTTGTTCCACAGTTTGGCTCTAATTAACCATGTAAGTCACTTTTCACCATATTAGAGTCACTTGCACCCTATAAGAGTCACTTTCCACCATATATGTGTTCAATTAACATGTTAACATCATATCCATTCAATTTGACATCGTCTTATCACCTCTTAGTTCCACTTTAATACAAGTCAATTGTGTTTCACATTTTGGCTCTAATCAACCATGTAATTCACTTTCACCATATTAGAGTCACTTTTTCACCCTATAAGAGTCACGTTCCACCATATATTGTACAATTAACATGTTAACATCATATACCTCCAATTTGACATTCTTTTATCACCTCTTAGTTCTACTTTCATACAAGTCAATTTTGTTTCACATTTTGGCTCTAATCAACCATGTAAGTCACTTTTTTTTTTTGCTAAATGACTGATTATAAAAGAAAGAAAGGGAACAAAATCTGGGGGCATACCCCGCGGAAAAACTGACCCAGACAAGGTTGGGATCAGAAGCACAAGTAGAAGTAGTCAAAGAGCTAATACAAGCAACCAGAGATACAACAAACTAAAAACTGCCTATTAGTAAAGAAATGTAACAAGGGTGGGATCCCTACTGATTTCCTTTTTTAAGGAGGCTAAAGTGGAAGCCTTTTCCCTAACCATTCTTTTGACAGATACAATCAAACTATCAACATGGCAACTACCACCATTATGATGAATCCTGTTGTTTCTTTCTCTCCATATCAAATATAAAACTACTCCCACGTATAACCAAGCAAACTGAGATTTGACCCGCGAAGTCCGCCCTCGAGTAAAAATTCCAGCTTGCCATTCATTCCAGCTAAAAGAAACTGGAACAGGGCAACTCTTGAGGACCATAGAAGTAAAGAGACACTCAGAACCAATATGACCATTTGATTCGGGATGACTACGGCACAGCACACAAGAAGGGTCTACATTCAATCCAAAGTTTAATAGTTTATCCCTTGTAAGAAGTCTATTTTGTAACAGCAACCAGAAAATAAAGGAGCATTTCGGGATATGCCATGAGTGCCAAACAGCATCAAACCAAGGTGGTCGAATACCAATGCGACGACATGAATCCCAAATTACGGGGATGGAGGCCTTGGCATTACCATTCCATAGAACCTCGTCACAAGAGAAAATGCGCACTCCTTGAAGAAGTCTACGAAGCTCCATGACAAGGACATGGTTAGAGGAGCTAGGTTTCCAAGCCCTGTTAGAGATAATAGAACAAATAGGAGCGAGGTTGAACGAATCCGAGAGAGAGACAATGTCATTGCTCAGCAGAGAAACTAAAGGTTGATGATTGATCCAAGGGTCATGCCATAGCATCAGCCTAGAATTACATCCCACATGATACGATAGAAATCGTTTAGCCTCATTTTTTAAATTAAACATTTCCCTAACACACCAAGAGCTGCTAGTCGGCAAAGAAGCTGTCCAAAAGGATTTATTTTTGAATAAACACTCTCGAAGCCAAAGAATCCAAAGAGCGTCAGCATGAGGTTTAGAGATTCGCCAAATCTGGTAAAAAATAGCCGCTTTATTCCACTCTTTTAAGTCCCTTATACCCAAACCGCCTTCATTTTTCGGCAAACAACAATGCTTCCAGGACACTTTGTGATGACAATTCAAATCCACTTTACCTCCCCAAAGAAATCTGGAGAAAAAAGATTGGAGCTTATCCAGCACACCCGAGGGAAGAAATAGATAAGAAGCCCAAAAACCTTGAATGCTGAAAAGAATAGCCTTAATGAGAAGTAATCTGCCAGCAAACGATAGAAATCTTGAAGTCCAGTTGTCAATACGACGACAAATTTTCCGGACCAAGGCTGAACAGTCACGAGCTTTCAATCTTGTCGAAATCAAAGGGAGACCAAGGTAGGATATAGGAAAAGTCCCAAGCTGGAAACCAGTGTTAGCAACCACCGAGTCAATAATACTTGCTGGAACATTGCCAAAAAAACAAGCACTTTTACTGGGGTTAGGATGGAGGTTGGAGTAATTCGAAAACTTGTCCATGGAATTAAGGATAATAGCAATAGAGGGAGCATCGCCTCGGCAAAAAAGAAAGAGATCATCAGCAAAAAGGAGATGAGAAAGTTTGATGTCCTTAGTGCGCCAGTGAAAAGAGAAGTTATCATTCGCATTCAGATCTTTGGCAAGAACTGCAGAAAGAACCTCCATGGCCAAAACAAATAAGTAAGGGGAGAGGGGGTCTCCCTGCCGAAGCCCAGATTTACTATGGAAAAAACCCTCAAGAGCACCATTAATTTTAATGGAAATCATGGCTGAAGAGATGCAGATACGAACCCAGGCAACAAAAAGATCAGGGAACCCCATTAATCTCATGGCAGTAAGAAGAAAATCCCAATTCAAGGAGTCAAAAGCTTTTTTAATGTCCAGCTTAAAGGCACATCTAGGAACCCCATAATTTAGGTGGTAATCTCTACAAAGGGATTGAGCAAGCATGATATTGTCTCCTATGCGACGACCTGGGACAAAAGCAGATTGGCAAGTAGAGATAATGGTTGGAATAACAGCTTTGAGCCTCAAAGTGAGGAGTTTAGAAATGCATTTATAAAGCGTATTACAGCAAGAGATAGGCCTAAATTGAGAAATTTGAGAAGCACCTGCAGATTTTGGGATAAGAGCAATAGCCGTGGAATTAATAACACGAGGAAGCTGCAGAGTATCAAAAAAATGAAGGATGGCCTTAGAGACATCAGATCCCACTATACCCCAAGCTGCGAGATAAAATTCAGTAGTAAAGCCATCTGGGCCAGGGCTTTTACTCTTAGCCATACATTTAAGAGTAGCTAACACATCATCAGCCGAGAAGTTAAAAACCAGAGCAGATTTCTGACTTTCTGAAATTTGGGGAAGGTCTAGATCATCATCAATAGGGGCAACTTGACTAGTCTGCCCCAAGAGATTCTCAAAATAATCAACTGCAATATTTGAAATATCTCTATGAGAGGAATGAATTACACCCATATTATCTTCCAAAGCCAACAGCTTGTTCACATTCCATCTGCCTTTACAAGATTTGAAAAAATATTTATTATTATTATCCCCAAGCTTTAACCAATTAACCCTGGACTTTTGTTTGAGAAGAACTTCCTCCGCATGAAGGGCCTGAGAAAGGATGACACAAAGCTTGTCCTCTTCTAAAAGTTGATCCATGGAGGGAGATGAGGGCAGAGAATCTTGAAAGAACTTGAGGTTATTTCTAGCTTGGACCACCAAGGCATGCAAATTGCCTTCTTCAGCGTTCAAAAGTTTCAACGCAAGTTTAACTCGTCTAAGTTTGGTTGTTAAGACAAACCAGGGATCCCCTAATACCGGAGAACTCCAAGCTTCTGCCACTGTGCGGAGAAAATTCTTGGAATTAATGATATGCTGAAAAACTTGGAAGGGTTTGTAAATCCTTTCGTTGGCCATACCCAGGTAAACTGCAGCAGGGCAATGATCTGAAAGCCCATGACACATAAAATGAGCTCTAGAGGCGGGAAAAGAATCAAGCCAAACATCATTTATAAGCACTCTGTCAAGCTTCTTGAAAATAGGATTTGATCTATTACTATCCCACCAAGACAAGAATTTCCCGGTAAAATAGAGGTCCAAAAGACCAGCTTCTTCCAGGAAAAGTCTGAACTCCTCCATACCAGATGTATAGACTCTGCTACCACCCTCAACCTCGTGAATGTCAAGACACACATTGAAATCCCCCAAAGCCAACCACGGGTTGTTAAGAAAAGAGTTCTTAAGCACTAAGAGGTCTGACCAAAGAGACCTTCTTTCTTCCACAGAATTAAAAGCATAAATAATAGAAGTAACAAAGAAACAACAGAACCTACTTTAGAGATAGAGCAAGTAATGTGTTGGGCTGAAGAAGCTAATTTTTTTACATTCCAGCAGTTTGGGTCCCACCCAAGCCAAATACGGCCATTAAAATGACTATCATAGTTAAAAAGCCAACAAAATTTAGGAGAAAAAGCAAAAGAAATAGAATCAGCAATTTCCTGTTTGACATGAGTTTCCAAGAGGGCAATAAGGCTAAGCTTATTTGCTGATATAAAATCCCGAGCATAGGATATCTTATTATTAAGCCCTCTAATATTGTAGGAACAAAAATCTATCTCCATAATAAATTATTTTGATAGAGAAGGGGACACTTTCCCCGACTTGTTACGAGTCCTCTTTTGCTTCTTTCGCGAGTTCCCGGAACCATTTGCACTTCCCGATACAGCTAGCTTAGGCAAGACAGCTTGTTTCCGCTCAACTTCATCTACAGAGATCAACTTTTTGAACCGAAGCGGAGGAGAAGGAGAAATTTCCTCCGAACTAGGCAAATTACTCTGACCTTTACGCTTGACCTCAGTCCAGCCCTCTTCTCTGCTTGGTGTGTCAAAATCCCCCATCACATTATGCTGAGGAACACATTCAGAAGCTTCCCCCTCACATTGCAGAGTATTCAAACCCTGAGCATCAGCCTTAGGAGCATTGCTGCCCATGGAAAGATCAGATTTTATCCCTTTTTGGACCCATACCCTAGTAACCTTGGGGCAAACAGCAGCAGTATGACCCAACGACTTACATCCCACGCAAACCAGGGGTCTAAAAGGGTAGATTACTTGAACAATTTCAGTAGACTTCTCATCAGTGGCAGGGTCAAGCACCACAGCTTTAATTTCATTAGGCAAAGGATCACCAATGGAGTACTGGACACATAGTTTTGCGAACGGGATCATATCGAGCTTCGATGTAAGTGCATCTGCACCTATTGGCTTGCCAATCACACTAGCCAACCTACTAAGACCCTCATCTATCCAGTAGCACGGTGGAATATTGCTCAATTTAATCCAAAGGGGTATGGACACCAAGCTTTTTTCACCAGGTTTGGCTCCCCACGCAGTGACCACCATAGGCCTCTGCCCTATGTACCAAGTGCCTCGAGATAAAAATGCCCTTCTGCTACTGCACCCTTCCTCATTATCTACAAATTTAAAAACAAAAGTAGATGCGTCCTTCTGGAAAACATTAATAAGTCCTTTCTTTTTCCAAAATGAATCCACAAATCCATTGACTCTTCGAAAAGACAGAGTACCTTTAGTGAAAGTACCCAAAAAACAGTTCTTAAATTTATCATTACCTCGCTTCAGCACTTCAACCGGAGGCTCCACAATGTCTGATTCCTTATCTATCGGAAAGAATTCAAATTTAGCTTTAACTGCATCAGTTTTCAACATACTAGCCCAAGATTGCTTAGCATCTCCACTATTCGCATCTCCTGAAGAATCCGGAGAATTTTCCTTACCAAGGTCATTTTTTGCACCCGAAATACCCACATTAGACTTCACATCAAAAGTCGAAGAATGCTTAAGGATACCCTTTAATCCCCTCACCGTCTCAGATTCCTCCAGATTACTTTTTAATCCACCCTCTTCATCTCCTGCACTTTTCCTTTGAGGCAAAACATCAAACACCTTGTCCGTGCTGTTCACAAAAGAGGTGGGAAGACCAAAATCATCTCTTACTAGAATATTGCTTTCTACACCTTGTAAAGGACCATTGAAGCTCATGTCCTCTTTCAAAATTTCGATTTCCGCATCCACTAAAGAAATCCCCTTTCTATTGATAATTTCTCTAAGCTTCGAGTTCTGATCTGTAGCTCGGAGAAGCGCCTCGCGCTCGTTCTTATTGCTTTCAAAAGCAGCCTTGGTAGCTCTGCTAACAGTTAATTTCTCCAATGCTTCTAGATGAGTTTCATGGGTAATCTCATCTTCATCAGAACTATCCCAATCCTCAACAACAACTTTTTCCACCGGAATCCCTCCAATAAGAGAGCTAGGAACTCCTCTCTCATTGGTGCTAAAAGCCGCATCTTCCTTAGTCACCTCACTAGGAAGTAAAATTGGATCTTCTACTTCTCTACGAGCACGAAGAAGTTTCATACTATCCTCCTCATAAGAATCTTGCATGTTTTCTGGAACCCCATCTGAATCGTCAGTGTTAAAGCCCACAACTCCGTCGGAGTCACAATCCGAACCTTGAGACACCATACCCCCTCTGAGTCTTAAAACCTCATGCCCATTATCAACCTTTTCACCAGATTCACCGACACCCGCTCCTCCTCGAAGCCTGAGTACCTTATACTTCCCTTCCTTCGCAGAATATGAATCCTTCGCAAGTAGTCGACCATAAGAATAATCAATTTTTCCGGCAAATCCCCCTTTTTTTGATGCAGCAATACACCTAGAGTCAGGAATATCATCCCCATATTTCTCCTTCAAGCTATGAATTAGGTCATCTCCTTCTTTGAGAAGTTTGAGAGTAGAGTCTCTCAATTTAGCAAAATCATCCTTATCATCAACAATTTTCTTAGCTTGCGGCCTCGAAAAACCCAATCTTTGCACCACATCATAGCGCTTCTCCCGATCAGCTTGAATAACCTTGTCATTTTGAAGAAAATACATTGCCTCAAACCTTGTGAAACCACAATCTTGATATTTCCACAACCTCAAATTCACATCAGAGGAGTCTAAGATCTGGTCCATAGTTGAAACAAAAGCAAGACCTAATAAAATAAATTATAGAATATAAGAAATATAATGTTTCGGTGGAGAGGTTAAGAAGAAGAGATGAATTCGTGAGTGAATAAGTTTAAATCTGATTGATGAAGGTAAGAAAAACGGCTACAAAAATTAGGGTTTAGAGAAGGAGGTTAAGTAATATCTAGAGAGAAGCCAGAGGAAAAATTTAGAGAGAGAGACATGTTGAAAACCTCCTTTTACCACCTTGTAAGTCACTTTTCACCATATTAGAGTCACTTTGCACCTTAAAAGAGTCATTTTCCACTATATATTTGTACAATTAACATGTTATTATCATATACATCCAATTTGACATCCTTTTACCACCTCTTAGTTCCACTTTCACACAAGTCAATTTTGTTCCACATTTTGGTTCTAATTAACCATGTAAGTCACTTTTCACCATATTATAGTCACTTTGCACCCTATAAGAGTCACTTTCCACCATATATTTGTTCAATTAACATGTTAACATCATATCCATTTAATTTGACATTGTTTTATCACCTCTTAGTTCCACTTTAATACAAGGCAATTGTGTTTCACATTTTGGCTCTATTCAACCATGTAATTCACTTTTCACCATATTAGAGTCACTTTGCACCCTATAAGAGTCACTTTCCACCATATATTTGTACAATTAACATGTTAACATCATATACATCCAATTTGACATTCTATTATCACATCTTAGTTCCACTTTCATACAAGTCAATTTTGTTTCACATTTTGGCTCTAATCAACCATGTAAGTCACTTTTCACCATATTAGAGTCACTTTGCACCCTAAAAGAGTCACTTTCCACTATATATTTGTACAATTAACATGTTAACATCATATACATCTAATTTGACATCCTTTTACCACTTCTTAGTTCCACTTTCACAAAAGTCAATTTTGTTCCACATTTTGGTCTAATTAACCATGTAAGTCACTTTTCACCATATTAGAGTCACTTTGCACCCTATAAGAGTCACTTTCCACCATATATTTGTACAATTAACATGTTAACACCATATCCATTCAATTTGACATCGTTTTATCACCTCTTAGTTGAACTTTCATACAAGTCAATTTTGTTTCACATTTTGGCTCTAATCAACCATGTAATTCACTTTTCACCATATTATAGTCACTTTGCACCCTAAAAGAGTCACTTTCCACCATATATTTGTACAATTAAAATGTTAACATCATATACATACAATTTGACATTCGTTTATCACCTCTTAGTTCCACTTTCATACAAGTCAATTTTGTTTCACATTTTGGCTCTAATCAACCATGTAAGTCACTTTTCACCATATTAGAGTCACTTTGCACCCTATTAGAGTCACTTTCCACCATATACTTGTACAATTAACATGTTAACATTATATACATCCAATTTGACATACTTTTACCACTTCTGAGTTCCACTTTCATACAAGTCAATTTTGTTCCACATTTTGGTTCTAATCAATCATGCAAGTAATTTTTCACCATATTAGAGTCACTTTGCACCCTATAATGGTCATTTTCCACCAAATATTTGTACAATTAACATGTTAACATCATATCCATTCAATTTGACATCGTTTTATCACCTCTTAGTTCCGCTTTCATACAAGTCAATTTTGTTTCACATTTTGGCTCTAATCAGCCATGTAATTCACTTTTCACCATATTATAGTCACTTTGCACCCTAAAAGAGTCACTTTCCATCATATATTTGTACAATTAACATGTTAACATCATAAACATCCAATTTGACATTTTTTTATCACCTCTTAGTTCCACTTTCATACAAGTCAATTTTGTTTCACATTTTGGCTCTAATCAACCATGTAAGTCACTTTGCACCATATTAGAGTCACTTTGCACCCTATTAGAGTCACTTTCCACCATATATTTGTACAATTAACATGTTAACATCATATACATCCAATTTGACATCCTTTTACCACCTCTGAGATCCACTTTCATACAAGTCAATTTTGTTCCACATTTTGGTTCTAATCAATCATGTAAGTCATTTTCACCATATTAGAGTCACTTTGCACCCTATAATGGTCACTTTCCACCAATATTTGTACAATTAACATGTTAACATCATAACCATTCAATTTGACATCGTTTTATCACCTCTTAGTTCCACTTTCATACAAGTCAATTTTGTTTCACATTTTGGCTCTAATCAACCATGTAATTCACTTTTCACCATATTAGAGTCACTTTGCACCCTATAAGAGTCACTTTCCACTATATATTTGTACAATTAACATGTTAACATCATATACATCCAATTTGACATCTTTTTACCACCTCTTAGTTCCACTTTCACACATGTCAATTTTGTTCCACATTTTGGTTCTAATTAACCATGTAAGTCACTTTTCACCATATTAGAGTCACTTTGCACCCTATAAGAGTCACTTTCCACCATATATGTGTTCAATTAACATGTTAACATCATATCCATTCAATTTGACATCGTTTTATCACCTCTTAGTTCCACTTTAATACAAGTCAATTGTGTTTCACATTTTGGCTCTAATCAACCATGTAATTCACTTTTCACCATATTAGAGTCACTTTTCACCCTATAAGAGTCACTTTCCACCATATATTTGTACAATTAACATGTTAACATCATATACATCCAATTTGACATTATTTTATCACCTCTTAGTTCCACTTTCATACCAGTCAATTTTGTTTCACATTTTGGCTCTAATCAACCATGTAAGTCACTTTTCACCATATTAGAGTCACTTTGCACCTTAAAAGAGTCATTTTCCACTATATATTTGTACAATTAACATGTTATATCATATACATCCAATTTGACATCCTTTTACCACCTCTTAGTTCCACTTTCACACAAGTCAATTTTGTTCCACATTTTGGTTCTAATTAACCATGTAAGTCACTTTTCACCATATTAGAGTCACTTTGCACCTTATAAGAGTCACTTTCCACCATATATTTGTACAATTAACATGTTAACATCATATCCATTCAATTTGACATCGTTTTATCACCTCTTAGTTGCACTTTCATACAAGTCAATTTTGTTTCACATTTTGGCTCTAATCAGCCATGTAATTCACTTTTCACCATATTATAGTCACTTTGCACCCTAAAAGAGTCACTTTCCATCATATATTTGTACAATTAACATGTTAACATCATATACATCCAATTTGACATTTTTTTATCACCTCTTAGTTCCACTTTCATACAAGTCAATTTTGTTTCACATTTTGGCTCTAATCAACCATGTAAGTCACTTTTCACCATATTAGAGTCACTTTGCACCCTATAAGAGTCACTTTCCACCATATATTTGTACAATTAACATGTTAACATCATATACATCCAATTTGACATCCTTTTACCACCTCTTAGATTCCACTTTCATACAAGTCAATTTTGTTCCACATTTTGGTTCTAATTCAATCATGTAAGTCACTTTTCACCATATTAGAGTCACTTTGCACCCTATAATGAGTCACTTTCCACCATATATTTGTACAATTAACATGTTAACATCATAACCATTCAATTTGACATCGTTTTATCACCTCTTAGTTCCACTTTCATACAAGTCAATTTTGTTTCACATTTTGGCTCTAATCACCATGTAATTCACTTTTCACCATATTATAGCTACTTTGCACCCTATAAGAGTCACTTTCCACCATATATTTGTACAATTAACAATGTTAACATCATATACATCCAATTTGACATTCTTTTATCACGCTCTTAGTTCCAATTTCATACAAGTCAATTTTGTTTCACATTTTGGCTCTAATCAACCATGTAAGTCACTTTTCACCATATTAGAGTCACTTTGCACCCTATAGAGTCACTTTCCACTATATATTTGTACAATTAACATGTTAACATTCATATACATCCAATTTGACATCCTTTTACCACTCTTAGTTCCACTTTCATACAAGGTCAATTTTGTTCCACATTTTGGTTCTAATTAAACCATGTAAGTCACTTTTTCACCATATTAGAGTCACTTTGCACCCTATAAGAGTCACTTTCCACCATATATTTGTTCAATTAACATGTTAACATCATATCCATCCAATTTGACATTCTGTTATCACCTCTTAATTCCACTTTCATACAAGTCAATTATGTTTCACATTTTGGCTCTAATCAACCATGTAAGTCACTTTTCACCATATTAGAGTCACTTTGCACCCTAAAAGAGTCACTTTCCACCATATATTTGTACAATTAACATGTTAACATCATATACATCCAATTTGACATCCTTTTACCACCTCTTAGTTCCACTTTCATAAAAGTCAATTTTGTTCCACATTTTGGTTCTAATTAACCATGCAAGTCACTTTTCACCATATTAGAGTCACTTTGCACCCTATAAGAGTCACTTTCCACCATATATTTGTACAATTAACATGTTAACATCATATCCATCCAATTTGACATTCTTTTATCACCTCTTAGTTCCACTTTCAAACAAGTCAATTTTGTTTCACATTTTGGCTCTAATCAACCATGTAATTCACTTTTCACCATATTAGAGTCACTTTGCACCCTATAAGAGTCACTTTCCACCATATATTTGTACAATTAACATGTTAACATTATATACATTCAATTTGACATCATTTTATCACCTCTTAGGTCCACTTTCATACAAGTCAATTTTGTTTCACATTTTGGCTCTAATCAATCATGTAATTCACTTTTCACCATATTAGAGTCACTTTGCACTCTAAAAGAGTCACTTTCCACTATATATTTGTACAATTAACATGTTAACATCATATACATCCAATTTGACATCCTTTTACCACCTCTTAGTTCTACTTTCACACAAGTCAATTTTGTTCCACATTTTGGTTCTAATTAACCATGTAAGTCACTTTTCACCATATTAGAGTCACTTTGCACCCTATAATGGTCACTTTCCACCAAATATTTTTCAATTAACATGTTAACATCATATCCATTCAATTTAACATCGTTTTATCACCTCTTAGTTCCACTTTCAATCAAGTCAATTTTGTTTCACATTTTGGCTCTAATCAACCATGTAATTCACTTTTCACCATATTAGAGTCACTTTGCACCCTATAAGAGTCACTTTCCACCATATATTTGTACAATTAAAATGTTAACATCATATACATCCAATTTGACATCCTTTTACCACCTCTTAGTTCCACTTTCACACATGTCAATTTTGTTCCACATTTTGGTTCTAATTTACCATGTAAGTCACTTTTCACCATATTAGAGTCACTTTACACCCTATAAGAGTCACTTTCCACCATATATGTGTTCAATTAACATGTTAACATCATATCCATTCAATTTGACATCGTTTTATCACCTCTTAGTTCCACTTTAATACAAGTCAATTGTGTTTCACATTTTGGCTCTAATCAACCATGTAATTCACTTTTCACCATATTAGAGTCACTTTTCACCCTATAAGAGTCACTTTCCACCATATATTTGTACAATTAACATGTTAACATCATATACCTCCAATTTGACATTCTTTTATCACCTCTTAGTTCCACTTTCATACAAGTCAATTTTGTTTCACATTTTGGCTCTAATCAACCATGTAAGTCACTTTTCACCATATTAGAGTCACTTTGCACCTTAAAAGAGTCATTTTCCACTATATATTTGTACAATTAACATGTTAACATCATATACATCCAATTTGACATCCTTTTACCACCTCTTAGTTCCACTTTCACACAAGTCAATTTTGTTCCACATTTTGGTTCTAATTAACCATGTAAGTCACTTTTCACCATATTAGAGTCACTTTGCACCCTATAAGAGTCACTTTCCACCATATATTTGTACAATTAACATGTTAACATCATATCCATTCAATTTGACATCGTTTTAATCACCTCTTAGTTCCACTTTCATACAAGTCAATTTTGTTTCACATTTTGGCTCTAATCAACCATGTAATTCACTTTTCACCATATTATAGTCACTTTGCACCCTAAAAGAGTCACTTTCCACCATATATTTGTACAATTAAAATGTTAACATCATATACATCCAATTTGACATTCTTTTATCACCTCTTAGTTCCACTTTCATACAAGTCAATTTTGTTTCACATTTTGGCTCTAATCAACCATGTAAGTCACTTTTCACCATATTAGAGTCACTTTGCACCCTATAAGAGTCACTTTCCACCATATATTTGTACAATTAACATGTTAACATCATATACATCCAATTTGACATCGTTTTATCACTTCTTAGTTCCACTTTCATACAAGTCATTTTTGTTCCACATTTTGGTTCTAATCAACCATGTAAGTCATTTTTCACCATATTAGAGTCACTTTGCACCCTATAATGGTCACTTTCCACCATATATTTGTACAATTAACATGTTAACATCATATCCATTCAATTTGACATCGTTTTATCACCTCTTAGTTCCACTTTCATACAAGTCAATTTTGTTTCACATTTTGGCTCTAATCAACCATGTAATTCACTTTTCACCATATTATAGTCACTTTGCACCCTAAAAGAGTCACTTTCGACCATATATTTGTACAATTAACATGTTAACATCATATACATCCAATTTGACATTCTTTTATCACCTCTTAGTTCCACTTTCATACAAGTCAATTTTGTTTCACATTTTGGCTCTAATCAACCATGTAATTCACTTTTCACCATAGTAGAGTCACTTTGCACCCTATAAGTCACTTTTCACCATATTAGAGTCACTTTGCACCCTATAAGAGTCACTTTCCACCATATATTTGTTCAATTAACATGTTAACATCATATCCATTCAATTTGACATCGTTTTATCACCTCTTGGTTCCACTTTAATACAAGTCAATTTTGTTTCATATTTTAGCTCTAATCAGCAATGTAATTCACTTTTCACCATATTATAGTCACTTTGCACCCTAAAAGAGTCACTTTCCACCATATATTTGTACAATTAACATGTTAACATCATATACATCCAATTTGTCATTCTTTTATCACCAAGAGTTTCACTTTCATAAAAGTCAATTTTGTTTCACATTTTGGCTCTAATCAACCATGTAAGTCACTTTTCACCATATTAGAGTCACTTTGCACCCTATTAGAGTCACTTTCCACCATATATTTGTACAATTAACATGTTAATATCATATACATCCAATTTGACATCCTTTTACCACCTCTGAGATCCACTTTCATACAAGTCAATTTTGTTCCACATTTTGGTTCTAATCAATCATGTAAGTCATTTTTCACCATATTAGAGTCACTTTGCACCCTATAATGGTCACTTTCCACCAAATATTTGTACAATTAACATGTTAACATCATATCCATTCAATTTGACATCGTTTTATCACCTCTTAGTTCCACTTTCATACAAGTCAATTTTGTTTCACATTTTGGCTCTAATCAACCATGTAATTCACTTTTCACCATATTAGAGTCACTTTGCACCCTATAAGAGTCACTTTCCACTATATATTTGTACAATTAACATGTTAACATCATATACATCCAATTTGACATCCTTTTACCACCTCTTAGTTCCACTTTCACACATGTCAATTTTGTTCCACATTTTGGTTCTAATTAACCATGTAAGTCACTTTTCACCATATTAGAGTCACTTTACACCCTATAAGAGTCACTTTCCACCATATATGTGTTCAATTAACATGTTAACATCATATCCATTCAATTTGACATCGTCTTATCACCTCTTAGTTCCACTTTAATACAAGTCAATTGTGTTTCACATTTTGGCTCTAATCAACCATGTAATTCACTTTTCACCATATTAGAGTCACTTTTCACCCTATAAGAGTCACGTTCCACCATATATTTGTACAATTAACATGTTAACATCATATACCTCCAATTTGACATTCTTTTATCACCTCTTAGTTCTACTTTCATACAAGTCAATTTTGTTTCACATTTTGGCTCTAATCAACCATGTAAGTCACTTTTCACCATATTAGAGTCACTTTGCACCTTAAAAGAGTCATTTTCCACTATATATTTGTACAATTAACATGTTATTATCATATACATCCAATTTGACATCCTTTTACCACCTCTTAGTTCCACTTTCACACAAGTCAATTTTGTTCCACATTTTGGTTCTAATTAACCATGTAAGTCACTTTTCACCATATTAGAGTCACTTTGCACCCTATAAGAGTCACTTTCCACCATATATTTGTTCAATTAACATGTTAACATCATATCCATTTAATTTGACATCGTTTTATCACCTCTTAGTTCCACTTTAATACAAGTCAATTGTGTTTCACATTTTGGCTCTAATCAACCATGTAATTCACTTTTCACCATATTAGAGTCACTTTGCACCCTATAAGAGTCACTTTCCACCATATATTTGTACAATTAACATGTTAACATCATATACATCCAATTTGACATTCTTTTATCACCTCTTAGTTCCACTTTCATACAAGTCAATTTTGTTTCACATTTTGGCTCTAATCAACCATGTAAGTCACTTTTCACCATATTAGAGTCACTTTGCACCCTAAAAGAGTCACTTTCCACTATATATTTGTACAATTAACATGTTAACATCATATACATCTAATTTGACATCCTTTTACCACTTCTTAGTTCCACTTTCACAAAAGTCAATTTTGTTCCACATTTTGGTTCTAATTAACCATGTAAGTCACTTTTCACCATATTAGAGTCACTTTGCACCCTATAAGAGTCACTTTCCACCATATATTTGTACAATTAACATGTTAACACCATATCCATTCAATTTGACATCGTTTTATCACCTCTTAGTTGCACTTTCATACAAGTCAATTTTGTTTCACATTTTGGTTCTAATCAACCATGTAATTCACTTTTCACCATATTATAGTCACTTTGCACCCTAAAAGAGTCACTTTCCACCATATATTTGTACAATTAAAATGTTAACATCATATACATACAATTTGACATTCTTTTATCACCTCTTAGTTTCACTTTCATACAAGTCAATTTTGTTTCACATTTTGGCTCTAATCAACCATGTAAGTCACTTTTCACCATATTAGAGTCACTTTGCACCCTATTAGAGTCACTTTCCACCATATATTTGTACAATTAACATGTTAACATTATATACATCCAATTTGACATCCTTTTACCACTTCTGAGTTCCACTTTCATACAAGTCAATTTTGTTCCACATTTTGGTTCTAATCAATCATGCAAGTCATTTTTCACCATATTAGAGTCACTTTGCACCCTATAATGGTCATTTTCCACCAAATATTTGTACAATTAACATGTTAACATCATATCCATTCAATTTGACATCGTTTTATCACCTCTTAGTTCCACTTTCATACAAGTCAATTTTGTTTCACATTTTGGCTCTAATCAGCCATGTAATTCACTTTTCACCATATTATAGTCACTTTGCACCCTAAAAGAGTCACTTTCCACCATATATTTGTACAATTAACATGTTAATATCATATACATCCAATTTGACATTCTTTTATCACCTCTAGTTCCACTTTCATACAAGTCAATTTTGTTTCACATTTGGCTCTAATCAACCATGTAAGTCACTTTGCAACCATATTAGAGTCACTTTGCACCCTATTATAGTCACTTTCCACCATATATTTGTACAATTAACATGTTAACATCATATACATCCAATTTGACATCCTTTTACCACCTATGAGATCCACTTTCATACAAGTCAATTTTGTTCCACATTTGGTTCTAATCAATCATGTAAGTCATTTTTCACCATATTAGAGTCACTTTGCACCCTATAATGGTCACTTTCCACCAATATTTGTACAATTAACAATGTTAACATCATAACCATTCAATTTGACATCGTTTTATCACCTCTTAGTTCCACTTTCATACAAGTCAATTTTGTTTCACATTTTGGCTCTAATCAACCATGTAATTCACTTTTCACCATATTAGAGTCACTTTGCACCCTATAAGAGTCACTTTCCACTATATATTTGTACAATTAACATGTTAACATCATATACATCCAATTTGACATCTTTTACCACCTCTTAGTTCCACTTTCACACATGTCAATTTTGTTCCACATTTTGGTTCTAATTAACCATGTAAGTCACTTTTCAACCATATTAGAGTCACTTTGCACCCTATAAGAGTCCACTTTCCACCATATATGTGTTCAATTAACATGTTAACATCATATCCATTCAATTTGACATCGTTTATCACCTCTTAGTTCCACTTTAATACAAGTCAATTGTGTTTCACATTTTGGCTCTAATCAACCATGTAATTCACTTTTCACCATATTAGAGTCACTTTTCACCCTATAAGAGTCACTTTCCACCATATATTTGTACAATTAACATGTTAACATCATATACATCCAATTTGACATTTTTTATCACCTCGTTAGTTCCTACTTTCATACAAGTCAATTTTGTGTTCACATTTTGGCTCTATCCAACCATGTAAGTCACTTTTCAACCATATTAGAGTCACTTTTGCACCTTAAAAGAGTCATTTTCCACTATAATAGTTGTACAATTAACATGTTATTATCATAATACATCCAATTTGACATCCTTTTACCACCTTAGTTCCACTTTCACAAGTCAATTTTGTTCCATTTGGTTCTAATTAACCATGTAAGTCACTTTCACCATATTAGTCACTTTGCACCTTATAAGAGTCACTTTCCACCATATATTGTACAATTAACATGTAACATCATATCCATTCAATTGACATCGTTTTATCACTTAGTTGCACTTTCATACAAGTCAATTTGTTTCACATTTGGCTCGATCAGCCATGTATTCACTTTTCACCATATATAGTCACTTTGCCCCTAAAGAGTCACTTTCCATATATTGTACAAAAACATGTAAATACATATACATCCATTTGACATTTTATCACCTCTTAGTTCCACTTTCATAAAGTCAATTTTGTTTCACATTTTGGCTCTAATCAACATGTAAGTCACTTTTCACCATATTAGAGTCACTTTGCACCCTATTAGAGTCACTTTCCACCATATATTTGTACAATTAACATGTTAACATCATATAATCCAATTTGACATCCTTTTACACCTCTGAGATCCACTTTCACAAGTCAATTTGTTCCACATTTTGGTTCTAATCAATCATGTAAGTCATTTTTCACCATATTAGAGCACTTTGCACCCTATAATGGTCACTTTCCACCAATATTTGTACAATTAACATGTTAACATCATAACCATCAATTTGACATCGTTTTATCACCTCTTAGTTCCACTTTCATACAAGTCATTTTGTTCACATTTTGGCTCTAAGCAACCATGTAATTCACTTTTCACCATATTAGAGTCACTTTGCACCCTTAGAGTCACTTTCCACTTATATTTGTACAATTAACATG
>NW_027420220.1:0-7649 GCF_009905375.1 Apium graveolens
GCAGTAACGTGCCATTCCTGCTGCCAATCGGCACAGCTCAGCTCCATATTGAATTTCGTAGTTCAAAAACATATTGTAATTGACCATGGTGTTTTTGATATAAAGATTATGAAGGTGAGTTTGTGAAAAGATTTGATGGGAAGGCTGATGTGAAGTGGTTGCTTATATAGGCAAGAGAATGCCAGGAGACGCAAAGAAATTTAATGCTGACAGGTAGAATTAATTCTACCTCGTCTCCCAGACTTGGAAAAAGAAAAACATTCATTGGAAAGGGAAAACATGGTTTAATGCGCACAAGAAGCAAGTAAAAGTTGACTGTTCATGTACGAGTACCACTATCCCTAACATAGTGACTTAATCTTCCACTTCAACATATTCAGGTTTAAACGAGACTGTTTCAAATTTTATCCACAAATAAGTCAAGTAAAGAATCAGACGTAATATCAGAACTTAGACTTATATCAGAACTTAACAGTCATCAGAACATAATTTCTTAACTCGAAAAATGAATGCCTATCTTAGTAAGTCCTCACACAAATTCTGATTTATATTCTTCAGAACTTAATCATCAGAACATGCAATCAGAACTTGTCCTCAGAATTTGTGCAATGTGACACAATGACTGTTCATCTAAAACAACATAGATCACCACAGTGATTTTCATCATTCATATGGAGTGTTAGTGTGTGCATTAAGCTAAATATCAGACAAAGAGTAAAGTCTGATTCACTTCAGTACATCTTAGAAATAAGGCATAACTAAAACTTTGCTAAAGAGCTGTCATTATTCTGAAACCTACTGTTGAATGAGTTCATGCTTGAGTCCACCTCAACTATTTTGTGCTAATTTTGTGCTTTTTAAATTCCATTTTACAGTGGCTTCTCAGTGTAAGTGAGTCACGACTGCTTATCAGAATTTATGCTATTATCAGAGTATTTCTCCAGTAATCATAGAGTGTGAAAAGTCACCAAGAAAATATTTTGCTTTTCTAATGCATATTTACTTAATACCAGCAATGCACTTGGGTCGTCCCTTCCACATTTTTACTCTAGATCTCAAAGGAGTACCTGATTTTAATCCTTGATCTTTTCTTTTTCTTTTGATAAGTGAGGTTTATCAGCACTTAGTACATTCAACAGATTTACTAGCATCAGAACTTAACAGATGAGAAGCATATTCTAGTTTGTGACTTAGTAATAAGATAGACAAAGTAAACTCAACTAAGCTCAATTATCAGAATTTGCTTGTGTCAATAGATTTCCACAGAAATAATTACTTCTTACATGGGATCCCTGTTTATTGAAGACTACTAGGTCAGCATCTAGCACAGTTATCCTCATAGGATTGAATAGTTACTAAACAGACATATCACTATCAGAGTTTAGAAACATATATCAGACAACAGTCAGTACTTAAACACATTTTTCAATTAAGCACAGAATACACAAAGAGATTAAATTCTGTAAATACTGATCATAAAGTCTGATGCATCAGAACAAAACTAAGCAGATTTAGAGAAAGAACCTGAAACCATTCCAAGTTCATTTACCAATCTTGTAAAAGTAGCTTCACACAATGGTTTTGTGAAGATATCTGCTAGTTGTTGATCTGTTGGAACAAAGTGCAATTCCACTGTACCTTCATCCACATGTTCCCTGATGAAGTGGTACCTGATGCTGATGTGCTTTGTCATAGAGTGTTGAACTGGATTACCTGTCATAGCAATAGCACTTTGATTATCACAGTAAATAGGGATTTTGAAATATGTTAACCCATAATCCAGTAACTGATTCTTCATCCAAAGAATCTGTGCACAACAGCTTCCTGCAGCAATATATCTGCTTCTGCAGTTGATGTGGAAATTGACTTTTGTTTCTTGCTAAACCAAGAAACCAATCTGCCTCCAAGAAATTGGCAGCTTCCACTTGTGCTTTTCCTGTCAATTTTGCAACCTGCAAAATCTGCATCTGAGTAACCTATTAGTTTAAAATCTGATTCTCTGGGATACCACAATCCCAGATCAGCTGTTCCTTAAGATACTTGAAAATTCTTTTCACAGCTGTTAAGTGAGGTTCTCTTGGATCTGCTTGAAATCTTGCACAAAGACAGGTAGCATACATGATATCAGGTCTACTAGCAGTTAGATAGAGTAGAGAGCCAATCATACCTCTGTAATCAGTAATATCTACTGATTTACCAGTATCCTTATCCAGTTTTGTTGCAGTGGCCATGGGAGTGGATGCACTTGAACAATCTTGCATTCCAAATTTCTTCAGCAAGTTTCTGGTGTACTTAGTTTGACAAATAAAAGTGCCTTCTTCATTCTGCTTGACTTGAAGGCCCAGAAAATAGCTAAGTTCCCCCATCATACTCATCTGATACCTTGACTGCATCAGTTTGGCAAACTTCTTGCAAAGTCTGTCATTTGTAGACCCAAAAATGATATCATCAACATAAATCTGGACCAGAAGTAAGTCCTTTCCATGGTTGAGGTTAGAACAGTGTTTTGTCTATAGTTCCTCTGTTAAATCCACTTTCCAGAAGAAACTGAGCTAAAGTCTCATACCATGCTCTAGGAGCTTGCTTAAGTCCATAAAGTGCTTTATCAAGCCTGTAGACATAATCTGGATGTTTGGAATCTACAAAGCCTGGAGGTTGTTCAACATATACTTCCTCCTCCAATTCTCCATTGAGAAAAGCACTTTTCACATCCATTTGAAAGACAGTAAACTTTTTGTGAGCAGCATAAGCCAAAAATATCCTTATGGCTTCTAACCTAGCAACTGGTGCAAATGTTTCATCATAATCAATTCCCTTGTTGAGAATATCCTTTTGCAACCAGCCTTGCCTTATTCCTTGTAATTATGCCATCACTGTCAGTTTTGTTTCTGAATACCCACTTTGTACCAACAACAGATCTATTCTTTGGTCTTGGCACTAGGGTCCAGACTTTGTTTCTTTCAAATTCATTTAACTCTTCCTGCATTGCTTGCACCCAATCAGCATCTTGAAGAGCTTCTTCCACTTTCTTTGGCTCAGTCTGAGAGAGAAAAGAATTGTAAAGACATTCGTTTGAAGTACCTGTTCTAGTTCTGACACCTGCATCAGGATTTCCAATTATCAAATCAGGTGTATGTGATTTAGTCCACTTCCTTGCAGATGGAAGGTTTTCTCTAGAACTGGATGCTCCCCCATGATCCATGCTGTCTTCATTTTCATTTTCTGATGCTCCCCCTGAAACTATGCTCTCTGAGTTGGATTCTTCAGAATTTAGATTTTCAGAACTATCAGAACTTGGCTTATCAGAACTTGACGAATCAGAACTTGAAGAGCCAGATGTATGTTCTGATGCTTCTTGAGATGTGGTAGATCTTGAGTATGCTCCCCCTGCATAGGTGCATCTTCCTTTGGCGTAGTCACCACAGTTTCAATAACATCAGAGTTTAATCCATCAGAGTTTACAGTATCAGGACTTAGACTGTCAGGATTTTCAGTATCAGAATTTGAGTCTTCATTTTCAAATCTCAGCTGATCATGATCAATAAAATCTTCAAGACCAGTAATCTTCTGTCATCAAAAGAGACATTGATAGATTCCATGACCACTCTTGTTCTCAAATTATAGACTCTGAAGGCTTTTGTGGAAAGTGGATATCCAACAAAGATTCCTTCATCAGCTTTTAGATCAAATTTGGATAGCTGTTCAGGATGAGTCTTGAGAACAAAACACTTGCATCCAAATACATGAAAGTACTTCAGATTTGGCTTCTTTTTCTTCACCATCTCATATGGTGTTTTTCCTTGCTTGTTAATGAGTGTTGCATTTTGAGTAAAACAAGCAGTCTGCACAGCTTCAGCCCAGAAATAGGTTGGAAGCTTTGCTTCTTCAAGCATTGTACGTGCAGCTTCAATGAGAGTTCTATTCTTCCTTTCAACAACTCCATTTTGCTGTGGAGTTCCAGGAGCAGAAAATTCCTGCTTAATTCCATGGTTTTTGCAGAACTCTTCCATTATCAAATTCTTGAACTCAGTGCCATTATCACTCCTTATGTTTTCACAGAATCTTTGACCAATTTATCCAGATGTTTGACATGATCAATCAAGATAGATGCAGTTTCACTTTTTGTGTGCAAGAAATACACCCATGTGTATCTGGTGAACTCATCCACTATGACCAACGCATATTTCTTCTTTGCAATAGACATGACATTCACTGGACCAAATAGATCAACATGTAGTAGATGATAAGGCTCAAGAATTGATGATTCAGTCTTGCTCTTGAATGAAGATTTTCTTTGTTTGGCCTTCTGACAAGAATCACAAAGGCCATCAGGAGCAAATACTGACTTTGGCAGTCCTCTCACAAGATCTTTCTTGACCACTCATTTATATTGTTGAAATTTAAATGAGAGAGTTTCTTGTGCCAATTCCAGCTTTCTTCAATTGATGCTCTACTCATCAGACAGATTGCAGAACCATCAGTACTTGTTGAAAGCTTAGCTTCATAAATGTTACCACGCCTGTATCCTTTCAGAACAACTTTGCCTTTATTTACTCACAACTTCACAGTGTTCTTCAAAGAAATCAACATGATAACCTCTGTCACATTTGACTTATACTCAGCAGATTGTGTTTAAGTCCTGAGACCAGAGCTACTTTTTAATGATGACATTCCCAAGATTGATATTGCCATATCCCAATGTTTTTCCAATGTTGCCATCTCCATAAGAAACACTTGGGCCAGCTTTCTCCACAAAGTCTGATAGCAGGGCTTATTTCCAGTCATATGTCCTGAACATCCACTGTCCAGAACTAGAATATTTTTCCTGTTGCCCTGCAATCACAAAGACCACTAATGATTAGTTTTAAGGACCCAGACTTGCTTGGATCCTTTGGCCTTATCAAGTTTGTTAACATTTGCAGCGGATTTAGCATCAGAGTTTATGTTAACATTTTCTTATCAGAACTTACACTATCAGACTTTGAATCAGAATTTACACTAGAAGGAACAATGGAAACTTTCTTCAAAGAAGGTTTTATTTGATAATAATCATAGTACAAACTATGATATTCCTTACAAGTATAAATGGAATGCCATAAACTACCACAATGAAAACAAGGATTTTGTGGTTTATATCTAACAGACTGACTCTTAACTCCTGATTTTGAAGGTAAGGAGTTTATGTTCTTATTCTTCCTGCAAAAAGAAGCCAGATGGTTAGAACTTCCACAGTTATGACACGTTTTCCTAGGAGCATCAGGAACAGGCTTATAATCATTGCTTTTATTCACACCTTCCTTTCCATTCCTATTTTTCCTAGGTGATTTTACCTTGTTTGCATTCTTAACATCTTTCAGCTTATGCTTAAGCTGCTTCTTAGTCATTAAGCCTATGTTTACTTCAGCTGTCTTTTCCTTTTAGTTTGTCAGAAGTTAATTCCCTTTAACTTCTGATTCTCATTATCAGACTTTACAGTTACAAACTTAACAGGTTTTAACTTTGGCTTTTGCTTAACAACAACAGGCTTAATTTCTACAGTTCCTTTATCATTCTTATCTCCATAACCTAAGCCCTCTTTCCAATTTTCACTACTTAGCAAATTTTGAGTTGTTCTGCCAGAGTTAGTCCAAGTCCTGATAATCTCTCTTTCCTTTTCTAACTCAGTTTTTAGAGATTCATTCATTTTTAGCACTTCATCCCTAACATAAAAAGCATCATCTATCCTTCTGAGTTTGATGGAACATAACTAACTCTTTTTCTAAGAAATCATTTCTTTTCTTAAAAGCAAGATTTTCAGAAGTTAATCTTTCACATGTTAAAGTTTGATCTCTATAACTAACAAACATGGTTTTAAGATATCTTCTCAACTCATTAATATCATCAGTATGAAAAGCATAAGTAGTCTGAGGTACCTTTGTTTCAGCAGCTTCAGAACTGCTCTCAGCACTTTCTTTATCAGCATTTGCCATCAAAGCATAGTTCTCCTCACTTTCAGAGTCTGAGGTGTCTGTCCAGCTTTTCTTCTTTGTGACAAGAGCCTTGCCTTTGTCACCCTTCACTTTCTTGCAATCAGGAGATATGTGGCCTTTCTCACCACAGTTATAGCATTTGACATTGGTATAATCTCCTCTATCAGACTTTCCTCTGCCCTCAGATCTTCTGAAATTCTTATCAGAACTTGTGCCTTTCCTGGAAAACTTCTTTCCCTTCCTGAACTTCCTGTATGCAATCTTTGTGATCCCTTTCACCATAAGAGCACACAGCTTCATCATCTCCTCATCAGCATCAGTCTCAGGCAAGCTTTCAGAATCTGAGTCATCATCACTTTCAGAACTTGATGACTCAGTATCAGACTTTGTGAAAAGAGCTTTACCCTTGTCTTTCCTTGAGGTAGCTGCCTTGGGGGATTCTTCTTCAGCCTTAAGAGCAACTGTCCTTGACTTTCCTCCTTTCTCTTGCTTCTTTGTTCCATCTCAAGTTCATGAGTCTTGAGCATTCCATAAATTTCATCAAGAGTTGTTTCATCAAGATTGTAGTTGTCTCTTATTGTTGTTGCCTTCAAATCCCAGCATTCAGGAAGAGCTAACAGGAATTTAAGGTTTGAATCTTCAAGATCATACTCCTTATCAACCAATGACAAATCATTCAAGAGTTTGACAAATCTATCATATAAATCAGTCAATGACTCATTAGCCTTTGAGTCAAAGTGTTCATACTCTTGAGTGAGTATTGTCTTCCTGTTTCTTAATTGTATCAGTTCCCTGACACCTTGTTTCCAGAGCATCCCATATCCTTAGCAGTCTTGCAGTTAATTACCCTGTTTGACATTACATTATCAATGGCACTATGCAGTAAGTGTCGTACCTTAGCATCCTTAGCAATTGATGCGATATCTTCAGCAGTATAATCACTCTTTTGGTATATCTTTGCTGCTTCAGCAACTGCAACAGCGAGCTTGGTTGGTTTGTGAGGCCCTTCCTTGATTCTATCAAGATATTCTGGATCTGTTGCTTCCAGGAACATGGTCATCCTCACCTTCCATATGGGATATTCAGATGGTCTCAGTATGGGAACTCTGATGGTCTCATACCGACTTTGAATTTGTGTCTTTGGTGGTTCTTCAGTTTTGGTAGGCTTAGTTGGAGTTTCTGTGTCAGACATGATTGTGTTTGGATTAAACTGTTTACAGATCGGCTCTGATACCACTTGTTTGGTCACACACACTGTAGAGGGGGTGAATACAGTATAAAGTACTATCAAATCGAACTTTAATATCTCAAGTAACAGAAAAAAACTTTATTGAAATAATGAACTCTGTTACAGTATGGAACTGTTACCTCTCAGTGATGAATAATTATCAGAGCTGCTAGGGTTACAATGAATAATTCTCGATATGATAACACTTATAGTGTAAACCCTATGTCTGTGTTTATATACTACACAGTTACAAGATAATCTCTAATTGATATGGAATATAATTCTGCTTCCTAAAATATCTCAATATCTTTTCTTCCAAGTATTATATTCTTCAAAATTCCTCTTCATGCTATTCTTTTATGTTTATATTTCTTTTCTTCAATCAGTACTGTCCTTATCGGAACGTCCTTCAGCACTTAAGTCTGATATCCTCTTTGATGATTATCCTGATA
>NW_027420221.1:0-135052 GCF_009905375.1 Apium graveolens
CTGGCCAAATTGGAAGACAGAGTTCAAGTTATTGAAGATTCTGTGGCCACCATTCTTCACAACCAACAATCTCAAACAAATCTACTTATGCAGCTGGCAAAAGCACAGGGCTTGACCCCTCTCCTTGATGATAACAAAAAGGGGAGAGTAAAAGGGAAGGGGAAGGAGAGCCATCTACAAAAATCCAAATATCTAAAGTGCTAGTTCCTGCCATCACTACTTCTCCAATCATTCAAATCAAAGGAAAGCTGATGGAATTGATTTAATCCAGCTAGCAGCAGCTGAAATTCAAGTGAAAGAGCAAAGGAGGAGAATTGATGAAAGGATGCAACAGCTGTTTGGCTCAACACAAGATAAATCAATATCTGTGAAACATAGCACAAACGTTGAACCAATCAATATGGAGCACAAGCCAGAAAGGAGAAATAAGGTTGGAGAGACTTCTTTCAAGAATCTAAAACCTGTGGTTCTCAAGCCCAACACCAGATCCAGCAAGGACTCCACAAAGAACCCTCTAGACTTTGCTCAGATGAAAGAAGTGGACTTTCCTCTTCCAAAGCCTGATGAAGACAGAGTTTTGGGTACAAGCATCATAAAACACAAGGAGACCATGGATGAGGCAGTAAGGAGAAACATGGCTATTATCTTTAGAGAGGGAAAGAGCATATGTGTGATGCAAGGACATCCCAAATTCTCAATAGCCAAGAGGGAAGAAACCAAAAGGTTAAAGAAAGAAGCTGAAAAACTCAAGGCTGACAAAAGAGCACAAGCAAAGCTTGAACAAAAGCTAAAGTCAAGTCTAGTTGAAAATGAGAAAGAAATTAAAGTCAGGGGTGAAGACAAGATTGCAAACTTAGATGAGGTTTTTGGGAGTATATTTGGTGAAAGCATGGAGGAAAAAGAGGAATGGCAGAAGGGAAACAGAAGAAAGGCCAAGGCAAATAGAAGGAGTGAAGGCAACACTGAAGAAACTAAATCTCTACCTTCCATACCTGAACCCTTTGTTGCTGATCCCACTATAAACATCCATGGTGAACCAATCATCCCAAAAGAGGAACCTATTGATTGGGACACCATCAATTTGCCTACCTTTTTAACCACTCTTCCACTACCAAAGAAACAGAAAAGAAAATCCAAATCTACACCTCCCCTAAACTCTAAGAAATTCACTCAAAAACATAAACCTAACCCTAAGCCACCCATTTCTAAAGATGATTATGCTCACATCTGTGACATAAAAGAAATTTCAGACATTGAACTCTATCTGGATGAGCTGGAGGATGTAAGGGGAATTGCTGCTTACAGACAGCTACCAGAGAGATTGGTGTTCAGATACAAAGGAGCTGGGGAAAGAACATGGCCTCTCTACAGGATTCTGAATGAAGGCTACTCTACCTTGATCAGAGTCTTTTCAGCCATACAAAAGGATTCTGGCTTTACCAGGACTGCCAAGACTGAAATTCTCAACAAGATTGCCAACATAAGGAAAACCTGGAGGGAGCCCAATGCTTTGCCCAGAACCTTACTCATTCAAGAAAGGGGAACTACAATTCACAAATCACCTCATTGGTTGATGGAATTCAGAGATGATAAAGGAGTCAGAAGATTTTTCAGACTTGAAGACCAACTCAAGATTGCCAGCAATGAAACTCTCAAAGAAATGCAATCTAAGTTGGATATCAGTGATGAAGATGAAGCTGAATTCTTCAGACAACTCCAACTCCAAATTGAGGAAAATGACAAAGGGCTAGGAAAGAAAACCAGGGATTAAAGGAGAAAAAGATGATTTGCTCAGGCTAGTGGAGCACCCTTGGAAACACTGTAAATCTTCAATTACCTTCTAGTACATACACTTTTGCAACACTTTTAAATTTCTACTTAGTTTCAGTTCATATATTTGTTAAGTGTTTTGTTATCATCAAGCTAACCTTGAATTTATGTCTACAATTCTTATAGACATAAATAGGGGGAGATTGTTAGGAATATATGTACATTAGTTTGATGATATGTTTAACAAAACACTTAAGTAGAAATCTAGTATTTGTAGCCTCAACGGATAAGACCACTTTGGCTATCCGTTGATGGTGTAGCTTTACTTAGAAATAAGACTAGTGTTGTAGCACATTTCAGTCTCTGAATTTGAGATATAATTCTTAAATGTTGAGGGAAATTATAAGTCATGTTGACTACTAAAGGATATGCAGATAGGAAGGCCAATTGTAAATATTTCATGCCTTGTAATGTTGTATAAATGAAATGGTGTCAACGGATAACTTAAAGACCTTCAACGGATGAGAAACAAAGCTTCAACGGATAACATCCTTCAACGGATGAGTGCATCAACGGATAAAGCCATTAACGGATGAAGGCTTCAACGGATGTTCTGTTAAATAGCAGTTGACAAGTGGTAGTTGTACCTACAAACAGAGGCACATGGGTTGACAGAGACAACTGAGATGTGGTAGCCTATTTCAGGAACATCAGAAAAAGCAGCCGTTCTACTCTAGTATAAAGAGGCAATAGTCAACAATGCACTGGAGTAAAATGGAGAAGAAACAAGTGGAGAACTTATTTTATTATTGTACTTTTATCTTTGTCTTCACTTGTAAACTTGGTGTTATATAAACCAAGTAGCAGCTAGTAATTAGAATAGAATTTTTCAGAGCTGTTTAGAAAAATCTTGAGAAAAATTATCTAGTTTGTACTAGGATGCAGCTGTGATCAACTTCTTGAATCACAGATTTTCTGAAATACCATCTCTGGTGGAACAACAAATCCACCAGAAAAGTTTTTAAGGTCTGTTGTGTTCTGTACTTTTGTGCTTGAATATATATCTGTCTGTATTAGCTTAAAGCAATTCACACACTTGTTTATCTTAAACACAAAGCCTTTGAAACTGCTCAAAACTTGAAAAAGTTTTGAGATTTACATTTAACCCCCCTTCTGTAAATCTCATTGTTAGTTCACTAGGAATAACAAAATGGATGTTCCATCTACGAGAAGCTTGCTTTAAACCACATATGGTTCGCAGCAGCTTACACACTAGGTTTTCATTTCTCTTGAAAAGATAACCGTCTGGCTATTTGCCAGATCTCATAGTCGTAGTAAGCAGCAATCGCAAGCAAAATCCGAACTGATTTTAACAGGGCTACAGGTAAAAGGTTTCATCAAAGTCAATCCATTGCCTTTGTTTGAATCCTTTTTCCAAAAGCCTGGCCTTAAAGGTCTCCACCTGGCCATCTGCTCTAATCATTCTTTTGTATCCCGTATACATAGATTTCATTCCGGATTTTATGGCACTATGCCATTTCTCTTAGTCAACACTACTCATAGCCTCATTATAGGTCACAGGGTCGTCATCATCAATGATCGACAACTCATTGTCATTCTCAATGACAAGGCCATATTACCTCTTAGGTTGGCGAGACACTCTCCCTGACCTATGAATGGGCTGTTCCATAGAAGGTTGTTCAGTCAGAACAGGTGTTTCCACTTGATCCGTAGTAGTTTGTGCTTCTTGAACTTCATCAAGTTCAATTTTTCTCCCACTGTTTCCTTCAAGGATAAACTCCTTTTCCAAGAAGGTAGCATGTCTGGAGACAAACACCCGATGATCGGTCTAAAAGTAATACCCTAAAGTCTCTTTAGGATATCCCACAAAACTACATTTTACGGATCGATATTCCAGCTTATCTGGGTCAACTTACTTGACATAAGCTGGACATCCCCAAATCTTAACGTGTTTAAGACTCGGTTTCCTTTCTTTCCATATCTCATACGGAGTTTGAGGAACAGATTTGAAAGGCACCTTATTCAGTAAATATGCTGAGGTTTCCAATGCATAACCCCATATGAATACTGGAAGATTTGCATAGCTCATCATGGACCGAACTATGTCTAACAAAGTTTGATTTCTCCTTTCAGATACCAATCTGGAGGCGTCCACTGGAAGACTATACCATTTACTTTGAGATAATCCAGAAACTCTCTATTCAAGTATTCACCACCTCAATCTAATCGAAGAATTATAATACTATGTTTGGTTTGTTTCTCCACTTCATACTTATACTCTTTGAACTTTTCAAAGGCTTCAGACTTGTGTTTCATCAAACACATATCCGAATCTAGATCTATTATCCATGAAAGTAATGAAGTATGAAAATCCACCCATGGCTTGCGTAGACATTGGTCCACATACATCTGTGTGTACCATTCCTAGCAAATTTGCAGCCCTCTCTCCATGTCTACTAAATGGAGACTGCAGTGCCACAATGAAGTGAGATTTTCATCATCCCTTTTCTTTTATTAGTTTGTTCAATCTGAAGTAAATTATGTCACATTTATACAGACCATTATTTAAAGTGCCACGTCCATAAAGAATATTATCTCTAAGAATAGAACATTCATTATTCTCAATAATAAATGAAAATCCAGCCAAGTCTAACATGGGAATAGAAATAATATTTCTCACAATCGAGGGAACAAAATAACAATTATTTAAAACAATAGTCTTGCCCGTAGGCATATGTAAATGAAATGATTCTACATCTTCAGCAGCAACTCTTGCTCCATTTCCCATCAGTAGAATCACCTCCTCTTCCTCAAGAGTCCTACTTCTCCTTAGTCCCTGCAACAAATTGCAGATATGAGAACCACAGGCGGTATCTAATACCCAAGTAGAAATTTGATTTAATGACATATTCACTTCCATCATGAACATACCTGAATCAGAAGCGGTAGTCTCACTACCCTTCTTCTTCTTCAATTCTGCAAGGTAAACCTTGCAGTTCCTCTTCCAGTGCCCCACCCTGTTACAGTGAAAACAAACAACTTTGCTCTTGGGGTCTTCAGCTTTTGGTGGAACCGGCGTTTTCTCACCTACTTTCTTCTTCTTATAAGGGTTCCTCTTCCTTTTCTTAGGATTGGAACCTTCACCAATTAGAAGAACAGAACTCTTCTTAGGGGGAAAATTTGATTCCGCAGTCTTCAACATGTTGTGGAGTTCAGGCAGGCTGACATCCAACTTATTCATGTGAAAGTTCACAACAAACCGCGAGAACGAACTCGGAAGCGATTGCAAGACCAAGTCTTGGCTCAACTCCCCATCCATGGCAAAACCAAGTTGTCCAAGACGTTCAATCAAATTGATCATCTTAAGTACATGGTCATTCACAGATGATCCCTCAGACATCCTACAACCGAACAGCTCCTTCGATATCTCATATCGAGCTGTCCTCCCTGCCACATCATACAACTCTTGTAGATGCATGAGGATAGTGTGAGCATCCATATGCTCATGTTGCTTCTGTAGCTCAATGTTCATGGAAGCTAGCATGATGCATTGAGCAACATTTGCATCATCTACCCACTTACGATACACAACATGTTCATCATTATGTGCATCACTAGCAGGTTTAGTAGGCTTAGGTGAGTCAATCACGTATTCCAGCTTCTCAATCCTGAGAACAATTCTCAAGTTTCGAAGCCAGTCAGCATAATTAAGACCAGTCAACTTGTGAGCATCCAGTGTGCTCCTGAGTGATAGTACAGAAGACATAATGTATATTGTAAATCTGTAAATGATAAACACATAACAACACTTAGCAAATATTCAATTTCATTTTAAAAACACTATATGAATCGGGTCTTTATTCATAAGTGGCTCCCACTAGTTTATCTAATTTATTCAACCCCCTACGTGAAAAATTAAGTATTCATAATGCTAGTGGGAATAGGGATCCTATATTCCATTACACAACCCCGGCTGTAGCACGAACCGCCATGTAATGTTCAATAGGAAGACAACTCTTGTCAATTACATCTTATGTTATTCCCTAATCAAACTTTAGCCTCTTGAATACTTGAGTCACGGCTGTGGCACGACAAACTCAATATTCTAAGTCAAGTCTAACCCAACATTCCGTACATTTGAATCAGTCTCCAACGGCCCACGGCTGTGGCACGTAACGACCTTTATATTCTAATTCAACGTACACATCTCTATGTAATAGACAAGTATTTCTTATTTCGAAATCAAAGCCCTCGGCTGTAGCACGAACCGACAATGATTTAAAAATAAGAACTACTTTCTATCATGTTGGAAGGCTATGACCGACACAAGCCCGTTGTGTCATTGGCCAATTACTACTTGATATTATTTAATTTTAGAGGGATTATATTATGTTACAATCATAATCATATTATAAAGAAATTCTTCCTTTTAAATTAAATATTTCAAATCAATAATCGATAATCAGATGATTCCCAGATCGGGTGGAGCATTGTCAAGAGGCGTCACTTAATAACCCTTTCTTACAGATAGAAATCTGTTGTTGACAGAATCATCCTTTCTCTCATATCGAAAATTCATATTCAATTACGTGTTTCATAAATACAAGAATCTCATGATTGTATTCATAATATTATTATTAAGGTTATGAAACAATTTCACTATACTAGGTTGTCTAACAAACGCCTTATGTTCATTTAAGTTCACCTAAATCTATCATCGCATGATAAACTAAGCATATATCACATATATAAACATGAATAAACGTCAAGGTAGACATGTTACATCATCTAGCATATTGGTCTAAGCATTATACATCTCTATGTATCACATGAAGCATTTAAAAGCAGTTAAAACAGTTAAAAACAGCTTTAAAACACTTTCAGAAATATAAACAGTTCAAAACTTTTATATCAACTAAAATTTGATCACTCCATTAGATCCGTCTCGGAAAAACGAATCCAACGATATATTGCACGCCCAAAACGGAGTTACGAAACTCCCAGAAATCAAATTTAAAGATAACAGATGGGCTGTAACGCATTACAGAAACGCGTTACAAGCCCTGTAACGCATTCCGGTGATGCGTTACAACCCTTTTAAGCCATTAAAAGGTGTAACGCATTCCGTGAATGTGCCACAGGGTGTAACGCATTCCCGGAATGCGCGACACCCACCCGCGCGCGTGTGCGCCACACGCGCCTGCAGCAGCCGCCGCCGACTGTTCTGCCGTGTCTGTCATTCTCTGTTCTGGTCTGACAGTCGTCCTTGTCTCCGTCATACAGCATTCAACACAGCAGCAACACACATATATATATGTATACTTTAATTTATATATATATATATATGATTATTTAAATACGAATTTAATTGCAACAACTTCAAAAATTCATAATAAATAATCTATACATCATAAAATTATAAAAAAAATACCCAGACGATCTACAACACTTGTAGAACCCAGATCAACATTCAAAATTATTCTGAGAAACGATTTCTCATTAGACATAATTAATCCATGATAAAACTTGTAAAAATCATAATTAATTCATACAAGCACATAAAATTCTGAAATTTTTACCAAAGATCTATATGCATACAACCTATGCTCTAATACCATTGTTGGAATTATATCGCAGCGGAGGCATGGTAAAACACTTTTACACATATAAAATCCAAATAAAAGCATATAAATCGTGATTAAAACATATGAATCGATTACTAACCTTTAATAGCGATCCAAAAGCAACGATCGGAGATCCTTAGCAGCTGCCCCTCAAGCGTGAAGCACTCCACCGGTATCCACCAAGAAAACGACGTTAAGGAGGAGGAGGAGGTGGAGAGAATTAGGTTTTCTAAAAACTTTTGGGTTCGGGTTGGAATAAAAATAGGGTTTATAATAGTATATTTATAGGCAAAATTTTCAGCTGAAATTTTCCCATAAAATATTATTATTATTAACCCATTTATTATTCTCATTAATAATTAAAACACCTTTTAATTATTAATCCTTTTTCTAAACACTTTAGAAATAATTCTCTCTCTTGATTTAATTTCCAAAAATTAAATTCTTAATTAATAATATTAAGAACTTTTCTTAATTAATTTATAATCAATTAAATCTAATTTAATCAATTATTAAATTTTCCAATTAATTATTTATTTCATAAATAAATAATTATCAGCCATTATTAATTAATTCCTCCACCATTAAATCATTCTCTTTTTATGGTGTGACCCTGTAGGTTCAATATTAAGCCGGTAGTAGAAATAAATAATAATAAAACTATTTTATCATTATTTATATAAATTCTCTAATTTATTAAATATGATTAATTTAATTAATTAATCATATTTATTCTACATCGTGAGGGATACTTCTCAGCATATCGCGACTATCCGGATAATATGAATTCACTGTTTAGAATATCAAGAACCTATTCAGTGAATAGTTATCGTACAATAAACTCCTTCTACCCTACAATGTCCTGATTAAATACAAGGCATGGATCTCGTGTCAAGCCTATCTAATTTAATCACTTGCTTACCATTTACTATGCTTAGTTCTATACAAATTAGAAACTCCTTTCTAATTTCATTCACTCTGGCCAGAGATTCCTGAACTAGCATAAGTGGATCAGCCTTGAACATTCGCTTCCTTCACTAGAAGGGGTAGATCCTTTATTGATCATACACTATCTTCGTGTACAAATTCCTATACCCAGTATAGCCCTAATAATTGTCCCTGGAGACTAAGAACTAAACCAAAGCATAGTTCAGTGTACACAAGATGACTATGATGACCTCAAGTCTAAGGATACTTGTACAACTATCACTATGTGAACAACTGCTGACACGTGAGTAAACTTCATCAGGTTGTTCAGCTGTGCGAGTCATGTTCAGTGAACTTATTCTATAATAAGCACCTACATACTAGCTATAGTGTCACCACACAAATATCTATGAGAACAGACATCCTTCATAATGAAGCAAGCATAATTTGTACCGATCTTTGCCGATTATTAATTACCAGTTAGTAATCCTATGACCAGGAACTATTTAAGTTTAGAGTTATCATCTTTTAGGTCTCACTATTATGATCTCATCATAATCCATAAAAAGTTTTACTCTAAACTATGGTATATCTTATTTAAACACTTAAATAGATAGAGCCCGTAATAAAAACAAAACAAGTCTTTTATTAATATCAATGAAATCAAAACAGATTACATAAAAAGTTATTCCTAAATCCTAATACATGATTGGACTTAGGACATATTCCTTTCACAAAGGAATAGCAAGTGTGTATCGGTGATTAAGAACAAGAATCAAAAGAGTGCAAATGTGATAAGCATCTGAAGAAATGTCACTATTCTGAAAATAGAATAGGGGAAAAACTTGCCTTCTGCGCGACTCACTGCAATTAGATCACTTTTGTCTATCACCTACTCGACCTGCCTTGCTGGCTTAGCTTGTGTTAGCAAAATATACTGGTTAAGTCATTTGTACTTCAATTGCATCTTGAATCGACTTCACACTATTCCTACCATCTACCCATGCGCTTATGACTGACTCATGTATTACTTATTAGCAAATAAGACTCAATTAACCACGTAATACACGTAAGCACATAAGCACATAATCATTTTTATAGTTAAAATAATTTTTGGAACCAAAATCGACTCGCTGATCGCTCAACTGATCGTTATCTGACTCGTTTCCCATTTTTCCAGAATTTTTCGGACCCGTCTCGACACGCATTTCGACTGATAATCAAAAAAGTAACAAAATCAACTAATTTCTAGAAGAAATTAAGCTTTAATATTATTTTTAATAAAAAGAATTCATTTTTTCTGAGTCAAAGGGCTTTCGTTTTACTCAAATCGGACTAAGGGTTTAATTATTATCAATTAAACACTGATAATTCAATTTATTATTTATTATAAATAATTATTACCAATTTTTAAAACTCAAAAATAATTTTTAAATCATTATTTAAGAAAAATCAGAATTAAAAATGATTTTTTTATATTTTTTGGAATTAAAATGAATTTATTATGATTTATTGAAAATTATTTGATTAATTATCAAAATAATTAATCATTTTTAAATAATAAATAAATAAATAATAAATAATAAAGAAAATAATTCAATCTGATTTTTTTGAAAATAATTCAGAATTATTTATAATATAAATCAATTAATTAAATAATTAATTAATCAATTTATAAATAAATAAATCTGATTTTTAAAATTTATAAAAATAAAATAAAAATTAAAAATCCAGAGACATTTGTCAAAAAACAATTCTTGACAAAAACAGATCAAACCCGCGTTGCAAATCGGGTTGCAACCAAGTCACCAAGAACATCCCGGGTCGGGGATGAACTCACCGGAAAATTCCCAGATTCCGGTGGGTTTCCCGGACTCCGGTGATCTCTGTTCCTGGCCAAACGAGCACCGTTTGGTACCGTTTTTTATCCCAAACCATTCCAAATCACTCCCCAAGTCTGTTTCAGGCCAAAGTCGACCAAAAACATCCCTATATATCATTCTCCGATCAAAATCAAACCGAACTCCGACCAAAATCCTATCTTTTGATTCTGTAAACCAAACTCAACGTTATATAGTGGAAATTAAAGCTATGAACACATACAATCAAAGCCCTAACATATCAAGAATCAAATATGCACAGAAATCATCGAGTTGTGTTTTGAAAATCTGACATAAACCCTAGAAATCGTGAATCACTATACAGACATCGTGCGTTCAATTAAACACCATGAATCGACTGTAAATCATCTAACAAAGCTATATCAATCATCAAAACAGCAAAATAACCCTGCAATCAAAAAGTCCTAATTCGAACATAAACCCTAGAATTTGCAAATTAAAAACTACGAATTAAAACGTGAAATTGATGCCAGAAATGGAAAGAACAGATCAAAACCTTCGATTTGGTTACTGGAATCACACGATTTGATGAAGAAATCAGCTGGAAATCACGGTTTGATTCTCGACCCGATTCAAGTTCTTCCCGACCCGAATTTCAAAGAAAATTCTGATTTTTAATGATTTATTAATTATAATTAAATAATAATTAGGCTATTTATAGTAGTAAAAATAATACTCCTAAATAAAATTAAGGTGCTAATTATACATCTAATAAAAATATTTGGCCCTAATTTTTATAATTTTTGGGTATTAAAATTTAATTTATAAACATTTTATATATGCAATATATATGCCAAAATTTCCCAAAAATTGTGAATAATGCAAAAATGCAAAGAAATAATATAAATGAAAGTCCTATAATTTTATAAAAATAAAAAAGTGATTTTTGTGGGGTTTTTAACACCCAATGGGGCCCGAAAAAGTCATTTTTCGTAAAACGAGAAAATTTATAAAATGTCTAGATGTTCAGAATAATGCGATGGTAAAAGCCATTTGATGAAAAATAAGGCCCATTATTTTATTTGAAATACTGGCTTTAAAATCATGGTTTGGGTCGTAAAACGTTTGAAATAAAAGCGATGAATGCAAAATAAAATATTTGAAAAATATCTTAAAAATACAGAAATGACACAGAATGCACGTAACACGTAATAAATAGGGTTTGACAGATAATTACACATAAATGACATATTAACACACCTTATTTATTATAAATATGATATAATACAGACGTAAGTTTCCCAGGCGTTACATCCTTCCCCCTTAATAGGATTCTTTCCTCAGAATCTTCTATGAAAACAAATGAGGATATTTCTCTAACATCTCACTCTCAAGTTCCCAGGTTGATTCTTCAACTATAGGGTTTCTCCACAACACTCGCACTAAATATACAGACTTATTTCTCAACACTTTCTCTCGCCGATCTAAAATTTTTACCGGCTATTCTACAAAAGACAAATTAGGTTGGATATCTATTGGTTCATACTCTATTACATGCCTAGAATCGGGATTATAATGCTTAAACATCGACACGTGAAACACATTGTGAATATGTTGCATATGAGGCGGTAAAGCTAATTCGTACACAACTTTTCCCACTTTCTTCAAAATTTCAAATGGTCTGACGTATCGTGGCTTCAATTTACCCTTGTTGCCAAATCTGGTCAATCCTTTCCATGGAGATATTTTGAGTAACACGTGTTCTCCTTCCTGGTAGTCCATATCCTTCCTTGCTTGGTCTGCATATTTGCGTTGCCTGTTTTGTGCTGCATCGAGTCGTTTCCGAATAAGTTCAATCTTTTCTTTAGTCTGTTGGATTAATTCTGGCCCCAAAATCTTGCGTTCTCCAACTTCATCCCAATGTACCAGTGATCTGCATTTTCTCCCGTATAATGCTTCGTACGGTGGCATTCCAATGTTGGCATGGTAGCTGTTATTGTAAGAAAATTCCACCAAAGGTAAATGCTCATCCCAACTGCCTTCGAAATCAATCGCACAAACTCGTAGCATGTCTTTAATCGTTTGAATAGTTCTTTCACTTTGCCCATCGGTTTGCGGATGATAAGCGGTACTCATGTTTAATTTTGTTCCAAGACATTCTTGAAATTATTTCCAAAATCTTGAGTTGAAACGAGGATCTCGATCAGACACGATAGATATCGGAACTCCATGTCACATCACAATTTCCTTGAGATACATGTGCACTAGCTTGTCGTGTGAAAATCTTTCGTTAATTGGTAGAAAATGTGCCGACTTCGTGAGTCTATCAATGATTACCCATATCGCATCATGATTTGCCCTAGTCCTCGGTAATCCTACCACAAAATCCATCGCTAGATGTTCCCATTTCCATTGTGGAATGTCTAACGGTTGTAATAATCCACTCGGACGTTGATGTTCCGCTTTAACTCGCTGGCATGTGTAGCATTTACTTACCCATTCTGCTATTTCCTTCTTCATGTTTGGCCACCAAAAGTTTTTCTTCAGATCGCGATACATTTTTGTGCTTCCTGGATGAATGGAATACTTCGAACTGTGCGCATCTCGCAATATTTCTTCTTTTAATTCTGCCACATTAGGAATCCAGATTCTCGATGCAAAGCATAAAATTCCTTCATTATCCTTCTGAGTTGTGATCTCTTCTCCCGTTAGGTCGTCATCTTGACTCATCACTTCTTCTTGACATCGGCGAATCTTCTCTAGCAACTTTGGTTGGAAAGTCATAGCGTAGATAGCTTCTGCAGATTCATTGGGAACACGAATTTTGATTTCCAATTTGTCGAATTCCTTAGCTAATTCTTCGCATGAAGTTAACCAATTCAATCTTTCTTTCCTACTCAGCGCATCTGCTACCACATTTGCTTTCCCCGGATGATAACTGATCGTGACATCATAATCTTTAATCAATTCCAGCCATCGACGTTGACGCATGTTCAATTCTTTTTGTGTAAAGATATACTTCAAACTTTTATGATCTGTGTAGATCTCGCACTTTTCACCGTAGAGATAATGTCTCCAAAGTTTCAACGCAAATACGATCGCTGCCAATTCCAGGTCATGCGTAGGATATTTCTGCTCATGAGGTTTAAGTTGTCTTGAAGCATATGCGATGACGTTATCGTGCTGCATCAATACACATCCTAACCCGCGATACGAAGCATCGCTGTAAATGACGAAATTACCATATCCGTCTGGTAATACAAGTACCGGTGCGGTTACTAACCGATTCTTCAGCTCTTGAAAACTTTCTTCACATTTATTATTCCATACGAACTTTTCACTTTTTTGAGTTAACTTGGTCAACGGCGTTGCTATTTTCGTAAAATCTTTAACAAATCTTCTATAATATCCTGCCAATCCCAAGAAACTTCAAACTTCTGTCGATGTCTTTGGTCTTTCCCAATTTAACACAGCTTAAATCTTCGCTGGATCGACTTGGATGCCTTCTCTACTGATGATATGCCCTAGAAATTGTACTTCCTTTAACCAGAATTCACATTTTGAGAATTTCGCGTACAGTTGCTCTTTCCTCAGAATTTCCAAAGCTATCCTCAAGTGCTCAGCAAGCTCTTCTTCCGTCCTTGAGTAAATTAAGATGTCATCAATAAATACAATCACAAATTTATCCAAGTATTTCTTGAATACTCTGTTCATCATATCCATGAATGTTGTTGGCGCGTTTGTCTAACCGAATACCATCACAAGAAACTCGTAATGTCCATATCTCTCGTACGAAACACAGTCTTGGGAATATATTCAGCTTTAATTTTCAATTGATGATAGCCTGATCGCAAATCTATCTTTGAAAATCACGCGGCTTCTTTTAGTTGATCGAATAAATCATCGATTCTCGATAGCGGATACTTGTTCTTGATGGTGAGCTTATTCAACTCCCGATAGTCAATGCATAATCGCATGCTGTCGTCCTTCTTCTTTACGAACAACACCGGTGCACCCCATGGAGATACGCTGGGTCGTATGATGCCTCGATCTAGAAGATCTTGCAGTTGCGTTGACAATTCCTTCATCTCGACTGGAGCCATTCGATATGGAACTTTCGAAACTGGTTCTGTGCCTGGTGCTAGATCAATCGTAAACTCGATTTCTCGATCTGGCGGTAACCCTGGAAGCTTGTCTGGAAAGACGTCCGGAAATTAACTTACAACTGGAATGTTTTCTATTTTAGGACTTCCTTTTTCAGTATCTAACACGTAAGCTATGTATACCTCACAACCTTGTCGAAGCAATCGTTTAGTCTGCATCACAGTGAGAAATTTCTTCTGCTATTTTTCGCCCTTGAATATTACCGTTGCATTTTCCGCAGTTCGCAGTTTGACTTTCTTATTCGCGCAATCTATCTGAGCATTATGACACGCTAACCAATCCATTCCCAAAATGACGTCAAACTCTCCTAGCTTAAAAGGAATCAAGTCTACAGAAAAATGATATCCGGCTATTTCTACATCACACGCAGGACATACTCGATCTACTGGAACTTGGTCGTTATTCGCTAATTTTATAATTAACGTCTCGCCCAACCATTCAATTTCGTAATGCAATTTATCAAGGAATTCTTCAGAAATAAATGAACGAGTAGCTCTAGAATCAATTAACACTTTTGAACTTACGGAATTCACCAAAATCGTACCTGCGATCAAACTCGGACTCTGCACTGCTTCTTTCATTGTCATGTTGAAAGTCCTTGCTCTGGGTTGATTAGGAGGTGGTGGAGGTAATTCCAATACTCTTGGAACACTACTGCCATAGCTGGTCCTTTGCAATTTCTAGCGATATGCCCTTTCTTTCCACACTGGAAGCAAGTAATTTCTGTTGTCTTTCCCGTTGGACATTCGTCAGAATAATGCCCTTTCTGCTTACATCGATAACACATGACATCCCTTTTTATACATACGCCAGTATGTTTTCGATTATATATCTTGCAGTACGACACTGGAACTCTGGCCATTCCCTGCTGACTGGAGGCTTGGAAACGATTACCTGCTTTCTGTGGACCTTGTCCTATCCTTTTAAAATTCAAATTTGCCCGAGCTTGAAATCCCGGCTTTCTGCTGGAGCAGTCTTGGAAACTTCCCTGTCCTTTATCTTGCTGAGATCTTTCACTTTCCCCTTCAATAATCAAAGCTTTCTGGACTACGGCGATATACGTTGTCAATTCAAAAACTGCAACTTGGCCACGAATCCATAGTCGTAATCCTTCTTGAAATCTTTGAACTAGCTTCTCTTCAGTGTCAACCTGTTCTGGGACAAACCTAGCCAACTCAGTAAATTTAGCTTCATACTCTGCCACAGACATATTTCCCTGCTTCAGTTCTAAAAACTTAATCTGCATTTGGTTCTTCACATAGCGAGGAAAATGCTTTTCTAAAAACAATTCTTTAAACCTATCCCACGCAATAACCTCTTCACCCTCTAAAGCCTTTTTAGATTCCCACCAATAATTTGCCTCTCCTTTCAACAAGTAACTAGCAAAATCAGTCTTCTGGTCCTCACCTATCTTTACTAGTGCAAATGATTTCTCTATCTCTTTCAACCAAGTGGTAGCCTTAGTAGGATCAGTAGACCCTTCAAATTCTGGAGGTTTAACTGACTGAAACTGCTTAAAAGTAACAACAGGTAATACTGGTGGTAATTGAGGCTCAGGACGAGGTGGCTGTTGTAACATTTGTTGTTGTATCTGCTGTTGTTGATGCTGCATTTGCTGCTGCATCATTACCATCTGTTGTTGCATCAGATGGAACATTTGGTTCATGGTATCATTAGTCTGACCTTCAGAATTGTTGTTAGAGGTCTCAGTCCTAGTCTTTCTTTTTGGTGCCATCCTCTTCTGATAATAAAACAAATGATATCTCTTTAACAGTTTAATAAACAATTGACAGTAGGTAAGAAAACAATTTATTATGTATTAACAACATGATTTATATAAAGAAAACAGTTGCTAAATAACAAAACTGGAAATGTAAGCAGTTAAATAAAATGGTTGTTCTTTCTTCTCTTTTTTTTGAGCAGGAATTATAATATAGAAAGCTGTAAAACAATAAAGTGAAAGTAAATGCTGTAAAACTGTAAAGACTGAAATTTAAATAAAAGAAATTTGAAAAAGTTCAGTTCATATATATGTGACACCAGCCTCAGGTGTAAATTCTTGATACAAAAAGTCTCGTGCTACTGGTAATCACTACGGCTACAAGTCATACTACCGCTACAGGTCAAACTACTACTACAGGTTAAACTACTAGTACACACATACACACTACTCACTAGGTTATACTATGTTGCCTCTATATACATCTGTACTCTGAAGTCACTGTCTCAAACTGTCACCATCTCAAAACCCAGGCGGAATACGCCTAAGCTCATCCCTAAGTGCCTAGACCAAGGTCTGTGCCAAGCGGAATATCCTGTAGAACTCTGCGAAAGAAGGTGGTCCCTCATGGGTCAAATCATCAAGCTCCCAAGTGGCACTCATCAACACTGACTGCAATCGCTGTCTCATATAGTAATCTGGTTGTAGGGCCGCTAACGGTCCTCTGTCCCTCTGGTCAAACAGATGCATGATCTCTCAACACTGTGCCCGCCAATACTCCACATCATCCCTCATAACCCTGTACTCATGGTATGGTACCATATGCGGCTGTGCAACTTGACCTACCGACTCCTGTGACGGAACCCTCGGTATACCTGCACCCTGCTGTGGTAAACCTAACTGTAGATCCATATCATGCTCTCTCATCCCCTCGACTGGAATCATCTGAAACACATCCGGCTCTGGGGCATGCACTAGTATAGGAGGTAACAATGGTGGTGGTGGTAACTCCTGCTCAATCCCCGGTATAAACTGATGCTCAACTGGTAAAGGAACCATCGACTCAAAGAACTCAAATGGATCAAACATCTCTATGGGGTCATGAACTATCCCCTGTACTGGTGGTACCGGCTCCTGTGGCAATGGTGGTGGAGGTGGTAGAGGAGGAAACATGTACTCAGATACTGGAGGTATAACTGGTGCTGCTGGCCCGGTGACTGTCCTCTCAGAAGATGCAGAATAACCAGAAGATGCCATCTGATAATATACCAAAGAAAAGAAAGGTCACTAAACAATCCTAAGATTTATACTTCCTAATCTAATCTGACCTAAATCCTGACGCTATACTTCCTATTTGACTATTCCTATCCTATGTGATCTCCCTATCTTATCTTAACCCTAACGTTCTTGTTTTCAGGGACCAAACCTACAGCTTTGATGCCAAACCTGTAACGCCCTCTAGACCCAGGGTATAAGTCTGGGGGTTACTAGCTAATCACCAAACCTGTACAATCTGATTAACAATTAATAAAGAAATGAAATTAAACCCCTTTAACACTAACCAGGATCTTTTAGGTTGAAGTATGAAAATAAGAACCACTAACTACTTTATTACAAACCAAATTTAAAATCTCACAAACTCTCTTTATTACAACCCATTGTCTAATTCATTTGAAACTAAATTCATCTTTTATTCAACACACACACACACTATCTATCAACACTCCACTTGTTCGGGCAACTCAAAGCTTTCTTCCTGGATTGGGATCAACACCTTGGGTATGAGAGGATCCCGAGGCTTGACCCACTTCTTTACCACTCGAGTCCTGATGGGTTTCATATTCCTTATTAACTGAAAACAATAAAGTGAATGACAACAAAAAGGGTGAGCCAAAAATTGCTCAACAAGTCCACAAAAATATAAACAGTGTTAAAGTATTTTAAATGAATTCGTAATCCCGGGTATATCTGCAAAGATATAACCCTCACGAGAATAGAAAGAAGGCCATTACTGGCGAGTACAAATGAACTAAACTGTACACAAGTTCGCATCTATATTCTGCTGATCAGTCAGAATATAATGTAGATCTATATCTCAATATATAGATCCAGTCGGGTACTCAGGCACTACGGCCCATGTCGAGGCACCAGTCAAATCCCGGTCCTCGGGATTAAGACACACTCAATCCCAAAAATATCATTATCCAGTCAATAAATCATTATTTAAGAAAAATCAGAATTAAAAATGATTTTTCTATAATTTTTGGAATTAAAATGAATTTATTATGATTTATTGAAAATTATTTGATTAATTATCAAAATAATTAATCATTTTTAAATAATTAATAAATAGTTAATAAACAATAAATAAATAATAAATAATTAAGAAAATAATTCAATCTGATTTTTTTTGAAAATAATTCAGAATTATTTATAATATAAATCAATTAATTAAATAATTAATTAATCAATTTATAAAATAAATAAATCTGATTTTTAAAATTAATAAAAATAAAATAAAAATTAAAAATCCAGAAACATTTGTCAGAAAACAATTCCTGACAAAAATAGGTCAAACCCGGGTTGTAAATCGGGTTGCAACCGAGTCACCATGAACATCCCGGGTCGGGGATGAACTCACCGGAAAATTCCCAGATTCCGGTGGGTTTCCCGGACTCAGGTGATCTCTGTTCCTGGCCAAACGAGCACCGTTTGGTACCATTTTTGATCCCAAACCATTCCAAATCACTCCCCCAGTCTGTTTCAGGCCAAAGTCGACCAAAAACATCCCTGTATATCATTCTTTGATCAAAATCAAACTGAACTCCGGCCAAAATCCTATCTTTTGATTCTGTAAACCAAACTCAATGTTCTATAGTGGAAATTAAAGCTATGAACACATACAATCAAAGCCCTAACATATCAAGAATCAAATATGCACAGAAATCATCGAGTTGTGTTTTGAAAATCTGACATAAACCCTAGAAATCGTGAATCACTATACAGACATTGTTCGTTCAATTAACACCATGAATCGAATGTAAATCATCTAACAAAGCTATATCAATCATCAAAACATCAAAATAACCATGCAATCAAAAAGTCCTAATTCGAACATAAACCCTAGAATTTGCAAATTAAAAACTACGAATTAAAACGTGAAATTGATGCCAGAAATGGAAAGAACAGATCAAAACCTTCGATTTGGTTACTGGAATCACACGATTTGATGAAGAAATCAGCTGGAAATCATAGTTTGATTCTTGACCCGATTCAAGTTTTTCCCGACCCGAATTTCAGAGAAAATTCTGATTTTTAATCATTTATTAATTATAATTAAATAATAATTAGGCTATTTATAGTAGTAAAAATAATACTCCTAAATAAAATTAAGGGGCTAATTATACATCTAGTAAAAATATTTGGCCCTAATTTTTATAATTTTTGGGTATTAAAATTTAATTTATAAATATTTTATATATGAAATATATATATGCCAAAATTTCCCAAAAATTGTGAATAATGTAAAAATGCAAAGAAATAATATAAATGAAAGTCCTATAATTTTATAAAAATAAAAATATGATTTTTGTGGGGTTTTTAACACCCAATGGGGCCCGAAAAAGTCATTTTTCGTAAAATGAGAAAATTTATAAAATGTCTAGATGTTGAGAATAATGCGATGGTAAAAGCCATTTGATGAAAAATAAGGCCCATTATTTTATTTGAAATAATGGCTTTAAAATCATGGTTTGGGTCGTAAAACGTTTGAAATAAAAGCGATGAATGCAAAATAAAACATCTGAAAAATATCTTAAAAATACAGAAATGACACAGAATGCACGTAACACGTAACAATTAGGGTTTGACAGATAATTATACATAAATGACATATTAACACACCTTATTTATTATAAATATGATATAATACAGACATAAGTTTCCCAGGCGTTACATTATATGTATGATGAAAAACACAAGTGTTTGGTGTAGTGGCTTAAAGATTTATTGGTAAATGAGAATACTCAGGTTCGATTCCTATTAACAACATTTTTTAAAAAATAATAAACAAATGGGCAAATCTGTCATTTCACGAGAATAAAATGTCTCACTAATATTATAGTCATGTTGGGCTATTATATATAGAAGAGATTAGATTTACTATCGACACAATTGTAAAAATAAAATATTACTTATCATTTAGATACCATAATTGGATCTATTTATATATTCAAACTCTGATCAATTTAACCTTATCTATAAAAAAACGATAAGAATATTCTTAATTTTTTGAATTTGTGAAGAAATTTTTCTAGACATACACCTTTTAATATTTCTTTTTGAATATAGATGAATAGTAATTGATACAACTACAATACATGGTTAAAAACTTAAAATTGAAGTGAAAAACTTATTTCAACTCAGCCTGCAAGGGTTGGCTCAGTTGGTTAAAGAGGGGATAACTATCCTCTTGGTCACAGGTTCGAATCCCACGGGAGGGGAATTTATGATTATGCCTCCTGATTCAGAGCATGTCGCTTAAATGCGGTTTACCTTGGTTCACGTGGTTTGCAGGCTATTGCGTGAGCCCGTCTGGTTTACCCAGTGCGCACCCAAGGGTAGCGGCTGCGGGTTACCTATGATAAAAAAAACTTATTTCAACCCATCCATTATTTAGACATTAAAGCAAGTGGCCAAACTTAGGCTTTGTGAAAAATATCAAATTGATTACTTTTTTCAGTTAAATATATCAAATAATTTATTAATTTCTCATTTGGCTCAATATGTTTACTAAATTGTATCAACTTAATTATTAAAAAGTTAAGATTTTGTATTAATTTATTGATTGACATATTTATTTGATACACAATTTTAAATTAATAATTAATTTTTTTTGCTAATTGATTACAAGAATCGAATTCCTAGCCTCCCACAACAGAGTACCAAATTACAAGATATAACACATGACATGATCAAATTAAGTTAAACCGAAAAGTAATGACAAAGTTGATATGTAATTATAAAAAGGGTGGTGCCGTGTAGTAATCAAAAATTACATATTAAACATTAAATATATTAAATACCTTATGCCTTGTTAAATGTACCAGATTGAGTTTGGTACTGCGTAATCAATTTTTATTCATTTTAACGGCATCCTATCTTTCTTCACTCGTTAACGTTGTCCATATTCTTGGGTGTACAGGTGTATATATATTTTTTCTAGATGTGTTCAATAAATTATTTTATTTAAATAAATATATAAATAGAAAAATATGATGTAATTATAAATATATATTAAAATTTCTATATTAAATTTGTAATAGTAATATTTTAAAATTACTTCATCCGTCATACAATAGTAATTTTTTTCATGATACATGTTCAATTCTAAATTTCAATACAAATGAATTGAAATTTAGATCAAAAAGTACTCTTCTTAAAAATTGTATAATAGCAATTAAAAATAGATTAATAAGAACCTAAATTCATATATTTATGATAGATATAAGTGAAAATGTATAACTGAAATTAGCATTTTCACCTAAAAAATTGAAAAGAAATTAGTATCGTGGTACACATCAAGTAATAGTTATATCATTACATAAAAGTATCAATTTGAGAATAATAATATATTAACTTTTTTTATTACCATCTTGTTCTATAATTTCTTTTATTTTATACTATTACTTTTGCTATTAAATAATTGTGCACTTTATATTCGTATTTTAATTTAAGGTGCATGCAGTACATATTTTCATAAATTAACTTTATTTTCTATAAATAAGAATTCAAATAATTAAAATTATGTAACAACTATCACTAGGACAGAAAGTCGGCACACATGCTTGGCACGCTTTAAAGTACAAATATAAAATAAGAAATGAAAATTATATAAAACAAGAAAATATTTTTATATACACAAACATTGTCAATAAAAAGTATAAAAAATGTCATTGTTGTGACGTCCTCAACCCCGAGGTCAAGAGTTGATGTCACGAACAATAATAAAACAGAAATATAACACAACCAAGCTCACAGTAATACATAATTCCGACCCCCTTACCAAGATTTTTTTCAGGTTTAAGTATGAATTAGGCTACTCCATTATTACACCACTAAATATTTAAATAAGTCTGATATAATATCTTCTTATAGCAACTCAACAGACCTAACATCTGGTATGACTTAAATTACCTCATATGATCCTGATAGAGGAGGAGTGGATACTCTGCCCTGGCTACGGTGAACATGTCTTCTAGGCATCTGAAATATATATAGAATTTTGCAAGGGTGAGCAATCAATTGCTCAGCAGTACCAATATATGTGTTATGCCACATTTTGGTATATCCTAATTATCTCCAAATTTCTAATATTATTAATTATTAATTTCGATTAATAATTATCATTTAATCCTCAAAATGTATCCTCTCCCTGAAATAAGGAAAGAATCAGTCACAATGAATAAATTACGGAAAATATCTCGAAACGATATCACAACGCTCAGATTAAACCAAATAAAATCGGTAATTAGCACATTAACGATACTTATCCCTAAAGTCTCTTGGGGATATGGCCAATTTCACAGAACTGTGTAGGCTTGATCCAATATAAATTGGTACGCATGCATCTAGGCAAAAGGGATCCGATACAACGAGACAAATCGAGACGCCTCCCAATTCTTCCAGTAACCCTCCGATTTCGTGTTGTTACAAAATTTCTCCAACAATAGTTGGCGCCAGAAGGAGGGGGTTAATTATCCGATGGAGGACGGATAATTCTTCAACATAAGCACTGGTTTTTTTATTAAAGGGGGTTGTGATGAACGGGTGGCTGACTACACACTGTGGAAGCCACGCGCGACAAAAAAATTGGAAGCATCGGAAGACACATGAAGATGGATTTGACGCAGGGCCTGTGTGATGTTCCAGTAAAAGAAAAAATAAAATTGGTACTAAGGCTATCGGATGGATGAAGCTGTACTGCGGGACTGGCATGACATAAAAGAAATTGAAAAGAAATACACAGGGACGGGGATGACTTGTTGATGGAACCTAGACAAAATAAGCACGCGAATAAAAAAAGGAAGAACAACGGAGCCACCGAGTCACGCGACCAAAATCAGTCAAACACAGACCAAAATTGTAAAATCGAAGCTAAGTTTTCAATCTTATTTTAAATTTCAGCAATTAAATATATTACGTTATGCACGCATGCATTTATATTTTTCAATATTTTTTTATAAAAAAATATTTATTAATTTAAAAATACCTGTGAGTAGTATATTATTGTGATTATAAAATTAGTACGAAATCCTAGTTTAGGGAGACTCGTGTATTTTCGAAATTATCGTACGAGATATTTATTTTGAAGAATTTCGAATATTGAGAAGATCGTACGAGATGCATCTTTCGAAAAATATTTATCTACGCGAAACGCATAATTTTAAATAAAAGTGTTTTACGAAAAAACATTGTTTTTGAAGAAAATAAATTTCGCGACATTTATAAAATGGCATATGTATTCTTGCGTTTGGATTGCGTTCGAAATATTTTCATATACCGTCACGATAATACGTAATTGTCCAAAAAGATTTCAAACTTGCGAACTGAAATTGTCAAGTAGGGTAGCCGAGAAAGCTATAAGTTTCTCAATGCTACACACTTAAGTAAAAAAGTCAGCGACCCTCTGGATTTTAAAACGTTACGCTCTCCTATCAAGAGAGTCCAGGAACAAACTTATATTTTCGAATGCCCTACTCCCTCAGGAGAACAAGGGTAAAATCTACATTATTAAAAGGTCCAACTCTCGAAAAGGGAGTGTAGGATACTTTACTTTATTGAAGGCCCTACCAACCAAATTAGGGGCTCATGACTTGACGAAGCACATCCTTACGAGGAGTCAACGACACTTGAACAATGTGTACGCCAATTTGGGCTATATATAAAAACGCCAAAGTCCTAACTTGACAATAAAGACCACAATGGATTTCATAAAGATATTACTTATGCTCGTACTTTTGAAACCTTGGCAAAAATATATCCTCTTTATTGATTCTCGCATGATGTCATACTCTCACTCGCATACGGATGATTATGAGCACTGTAGTGCTCCATATAATTTACTGATCTATTAATTTAAGTTTTTTCTAGCGACTCAAGAAATTTGGAAACATGAAGAATTTTTAGTTCTCCACTGCAGCAAGCTACATTGAAGAACCGAGGGCTAGTTGTTATGCCACATTTTGGCATATCCTAATTATCTCCAAATTTCTAATATTATTAATTATTAATTATGATTAATAATTATCATTTAATGCTCAAATTTTATCCTCTCCCTGAAACAAGAAAAAAATCAGTCACGATAAATAAATTACGGAAAATATCTCGAAACGATATCTTTCAAATCAAGAAAGATATCACAACGCTCAGATTAAACCAAATAAAATCGGTAATTAGCATATTAACGATACTTCTCCCTAAAATATCTTAGGGATAGGCCCAATTTCACAGAACTGTGAAGGCTTGATCCAATTTAAATCGATACGCAAACATCTTGGCAAAAGGGATCCGATACAACGAGACAAATCGAGACACCTCCCAATTATTCTAGTAACTCTCCGATTTCGTGTTGTTACGAAATTCCTCCAACAACAATATGAATAACATAATATAAATTTTATGTTAAACAGTTATGGGAACAGAAATCATGAATCGTTCACGTTTAAAACCAAGGAAAAATAGGGAAACTGGATATCAACAAAACTAGCATGCTCTTTGTTAAGTCATACAACACTATAGAAGGGGGTTGAATATAATGTTTATACAATCAAATCGATTTAGAACACAAGTATGTAACATTAATCAAGTTTATTTAATATAATAAGCTCTATTACAAAGTAGGTTAAACTACTCTCTCAGTGATGAACAATATCACTAAGAGCTGCTAGGTTACAATGAATAATGTTCTCGTGAATGATAACATATATATTGTAAACCCTAAGCTGTGTTTATATAGTACACAGTTACAAGATATTTTCTAATTGATATGGAATATAATTCTATCTCCTAAAATATATCAATCGGATATTATCTTCTACAAGTCTTCTAGATGTCCAACTCTTCATGCATATCTTCTATTGTTTAGTCCAGATCTTCTCCTATAAATCCGCCGCATTCCTTATCTGAAGTTTTCCCGCACTTAAGTCCTGATATAAATCCTGACGGCCTTAAGTTCTGATATAAGTTCTGACTTCAATGAGTTCTGATTTCCAGTAAGTCCTGATAAGTACTGATATTAAGTTCTGAAACTAAACAAATCAGATTAGACATGACATCATAAATATATCTAACAATCTCCCCCAACTTGTAAATTATGAAAAATATACAAGTTAATAGATTTGATGATGTCAAAAACATTTAAGTACAAATGCAATGAGAGTTTATTTAGACAACTAACTACAACTTACAGTCCTTGTAGCTTTTACCAATCTTACTGAATCAATCTGAATCCAAAGTGATTCTTGACAAAAATTTGATATCAGCTTCTCTTCTGTATTTCTCAGGACTTGAGCTAATGTAGCTTTGACTTGCTTTATTTCTTCATCTTGACTTCCAATTTGGTAGATTGCAGTCCTAAGTGCTGAGATGTGATTTCTTTCTAATCCATCACCAAGTCTAATTACTCTTGGATGAGATGAATCTTCATTGTAGCACAGACATTTCTCTTTCAGAATAACTTCAAGTTTAGCATAATTCTTCTTCATTGGAATTTCACTTCCATAATCTTCAACTATCTTTGGAATAAATTCTGCAACCCTTGATCCAGAGATTCTGGCTTTATCCCTTATGGTATTCATGATGAAATTTGACCATCATCTGGTAATCTCAGACTTTATCTCCAAAAGATAATGAAAGAATTGAAGTTCTTTCAGATATTTGTTCAGCACATCTGATTCTGACATTCTGTATGTTCTTCCATCTTCAAGAAACAGAATCAGCTTTTCCTTGACATTACTCTTATCATGAGCATCCAGTACCACTTGAACAGATATAACCTTGTCAAGGTGTTTCAGTGTAACTTCCTCAAGTGGTCTGTCAGTTAATAAAAATGGATCTCTGGTAATTACTTCAACTCCTGTTTTGATCTTGGCTTCTTCGGAACCTAATCCAGCTCTGTCTCTTGCTTCTCTGGCTTTCAATCCAACAGTCATGAAATCAGATAATAGTTGACTTTTCTTAGGATCTGATGGATTAACATTTTTCCATAGGATTTTCCTCTTATCAGTAACTGTCATTTTGTTCAAATCAACTTGAGCTCTGTTAGAGGTTGATGTCTTGATGATTTGTTCAGGATTTGCTGTTTCATTTATACCTTGCTGTTCTGAAATGTCTTCACTCTGAACAACTTGAGCTATGTCAGAGGTTGTCTTAGATTCTTCTATTATCTTCTTTTTTTCAGAGTTTCAACAGTTTCATCTTCATCAACTGTATCATCAAAAACTTGAACCATTTTGCACACAGGTTTCATCAGGATTTGAGTAATCTTCATCTCCTATTTCTTTGCTGGTTCATCAATCTTTCCTTTCCCTTTTTCCTTGGGATCAATTTCAACTTGTGATCTTGTCTTGGGCTTTGAAGCCTCAGAAATTGACCTTTCCTTGATCACAATGCCTTTTGCCTTAGGCCTTGGAGGTTTCTTTACATTAGAAGCTTTAGATTTAAGATTTGTCTTCACAGCTGCAAATCTAGCTTCTTCCTCCTTTAGAATCTCTAAATCCATTCCAGGATTATCCTTGAGAAACAATCTTCTAGCAATTTATTCATCAAGAGTCTGAATCTTGGGATCTTTATAGTAGACAGTAGTCTCCCTTCCCTTAAGTTTTAGAGTTTATAGAAACTTCTGAGAGTCTTGACTTTCAGGCTGAATCAGAATATCAGGATTTGTCATCAGACTTTGATCATCAGAACTTGCTTTCAGAACTTGAGCATTCACGAAACTTGTATTCTTCTGTGTAGAAGATTTTCTAGAATCAGAAATTAGTTTCTGTGAAGAAACTTTGCTTCTTTTCTTTCCTTGACCTTGACCCTTGCCCTTGCTAGGGTTTCCCTGATCATCTTCTTTATCATCCTTCTTCTTCAGTGTTTGAATAGTAGAGCATTTGGACTTAACTACCTTATCCCCCTTTTTGGCATCATCTGGCAGGAGTAGTGAAAGAAGGAGTTCCACTAAAGATTGGATTTCATTGAGTTGTGCTTGTTGAGAGGCTTGATTCCGCAGGACCTCATTCAGTTGGGCCTGTTGCTTTTCTTGAGCCTCCTCCAAAGCTTCCACTTTCTCTTTAATTGGTCTGATAAACCGCTTTTTATCTAGTTTGATCTCCATGTCCAGCTTATCAGCTTTTTCCAGAAGTTTATCAACCTTTTCATGAGTAATGAAGTGTTGACCCTGAAGATTTTTAGTACTGAGAGCTGTGACTTTAAGTTGAGCTTTGAAGTCAGAATTTGTCAACAACTCATCAGCTTTTGTAATATGATCTGTCAGAACTTTTGAGCTTGGAATGAAGTCAGGCTCATTTCACTTCTTGGTCCACTCAAATCCTCTGTGAGTTTCTTCCCAAGGAACATGAGCATTTTCTTCAACAAATTTTAACAATGCCTCCTTTCCAAGAATTGGAGCATTTACTGGAGCACTGTCTCCAAAACTTGAGTGAATCTCATCATCTTCTGACAATACTAAAGTGTGTGTCACTGAAGGCGATTATGGTACAACTTCATCTGTTTCCATATCCAGAATTGGAGTAGCTGGTATTCCAGCATTTAATGGAGAAATAGGTGGAGTTGTCACTCGTCCTTGTGGTGCTTCCAGAAATAAGACAGATGGTATGTTCAGCCTATGAATGTCAATTTCAGGACTTAATCCTGAACCTTCAACTGTAGTTGTTTCTCTGAGTGGAGCGATAGGAGGTGTGATCACTGTGTCTGGAACAGTGTCTTCAGGTTGAGGTAGAGCTTCAATCACTATTGGTTCTGATGAGATCAGAGATTCCTGATCCCCTTCCTCAGCTTCTTCATATTGAGCTTGTGTTATTTTCACACCTGCTCTCTTCTTATTTGATCTTGATTTCTTAGATATAGGAGAGACATTATATGTATCAGAGTTTGAAGACCTTTTTCTTTTCTGAAGACTAGAACCCTCAGCTTCATTCTTTTTCTGAGGAGTTACCTCTTCAGCTTCTATCTCCTTCTGAAGAAGTGATTCTTCAGCTATTATTATCACAAGTTCTGATGCATGAACCTGGACTTGCTCATCTTCATCTGATTCATCCCTTAGAATTATCTTTCTTCTTCTCCTTGGTGGAGATTGAGGAACAGATTTTGCTCTTGAAGATTTGGGTCTGGATGTTGTAGCAGATTTTACAACTGGCACCTTTTGAGAAGTACCAGAGGTTGGTTGAGAGGATTGTGTTGGTTGATAGTAGGTTCTGATAGTAGGCTGTGATGGTTGTGGTTGAGAGGATTGAGCTGGTTGAGTATTGGTAGGTTGTATAGGTGGAGGTTGTGCTGGTGCTACATCAGGATATACGGTACTGTATGTGTGAGGATCAAAATTTACTAAGAACTGTTTTACAAATTGAGGAATTTGGAGGGGTCTTAGTACATTCTTCTTATAATCAGCAGATAATAAGTCTGTGAAAGCCCTTTTGTGAAGTTTAAAGGGTTCAATTGTCTCACTAAAATTTTGAGGTGCATCAGAACAACAGAAATTATATATAAGCTGACAGAATCTAGCAAAATAAACTTTGTTGCTATCTTCTTTCATCCTATCACCTATAAACCCAAGAATAGTAGTAGCATAATCAAAATGAGTTTGATTAATAAGAGCATACCCAATTTGCTGACTCATTATTGGAATAGCATCAAAGTTGGAGCATTTGTTGGCAAAAGCTTTGGTAATGCAGTCGAAAAAGAAGCTTCACTCCCTCCTGATGTAGGGCCTCTTCAATTATCCCAGCTTGGACAAAGATTTTTCATACCCAAGATTTGCCATCATATTTTGAAGAGCTGACACCCCCACTTGTGAACTGTAAGAACAGTTTTCTGGCAGATGCAATGCTTGTCGTACAGTAGACAAGGTAACCAGATGCTCATCTTCCCCTGTTGAAAAAATAATACTTGGGGACACATTTTCACCACCATCATCATATACTCCAGACCTCCAGAACTCCAGAATTTGTTTGCCTGACAGAAGTTGTGGTTGGGTCAGAGCATACCCAATTTCACTTCGAGATAGAAAGTCTTGAATGAAGTGAAGTTCAGAAGGAGCCTCATCCTTGTTGAGAATAGCCATGTAGTTGTTGGGAACAAACTTGGCTCCATCATAGATAAGGTCTTTAGGTGCCATTTCTGTGAAAGATTAAGTGACAAGTTGTGTGTGTATAAAGTGTTTGATAAAATGCCTGTGAAAAAATAGCTTCAGAGAATAATAGAGAGTGAGAAAGAATAAGAGAGAATAGAAAGGAATAAAAGTAAGCAAAAGATTGTAAAATCTTTTAACTCTTCTATTTATACTCTCCACGTGACAACAACTATATTTGTGAAGCAGAACAGACATCTTACACCTGGCAGCATGTAAACAGTCAAAACATTATTAGTGGGCACGGTAAACGTGCAATAATTATTGCTCACATGCGGTTACCAAAACAAACACGCAACCCATTAACCAAATGATTATCACTGTTTTTATCTCACTTAATTATTTTCTGATAAATATGACCATTACAGTAAATACCACAAATAAGTAAAAAAATAATGCCACGTAAGCATCAGGATTTGCATCAGAACTTGACTATTATCAGAATTTAACGGTCATCAGAACATGGCTCCTTTACTTAAAATAATGAATGACTGTTTCTGTGTTTCTTTAGAAAAATACTGACTGGTTTCTTCATAGTTTAGTCATCAGAACTTTCATCAGAACTTGTTCTCAGAATTTATGCAAATAATACTTAACTGTTTGTCAGAAACAACTTAATCACCACAGTAATTTTCATCATTCATATGGAGTGATAGTGTGTGTATGTGCAAATGATCAGATAAAGATTAAAGTCTGATAAACTTCAGTATATCTTAGAAATAAGGCATAACTAAGAAAAGTGCTTAAAATCTGTCTTTAATTTTGAAGTCTACTATAAAATAAATTTATGCAAGTATCCACCTCAACTGTTTATGCTCATTTTATGCATCTTTTGAAATTCTTTTGACAGTGGCTTCTTAGTATAAATGAGTTATAACTGCTATCAGACTTTATGTTGTTATCATAATATTTCTCTAGTAATCAGAGAATATGAAAAGTCACCAAGAAAAATTTGCTTTTCTAATGCATATTACTTAATACCAGCAATGCACTTGGGTCTTCCCTATCACATATTTACTCTAGATCTTAAAGGAGTACCTGATTTTAATTTTTCTTTTCTTTTGTTTTATTCAGATAAGTGAGGCTTAATCAAGCATGTAGTTCATCCTTAAGATTTATTGACATCAAAATTTGATAGATAAGAAGCAATAATCTAGTTTGTGACTTAGTAATAAGATACAAGGAGTAAATTTTACTAAGATCAAAATCAGAGTTTGCTTGTGTTATGGATTTCCACATAGATAACTAATTCAAACATGGGATACACAGTCTGTTAAAGACTACTAAGTCAACATCTAACAAATAATCCTCATTGGAGTGAATAGTCACAGAACATTCAAAACACTTTCAGAGTTTATAGAATCACATCAGATAATAATCAGTATTTAATATGTTACAATATAAGCACAGATTACATGGATATAAGACAATCTGTAACACTGATCATAAAGTCTGATGCATGAGAACAAAAACTAAATAGATTTTGAGAAAGAACCTGAAACCATTCCAAGTTCATTTAACAGTCTTGTAAAAGTAGCTTCACATAGTGGTTTTGTAAAGATATCTGCTAGTTGTTGATCTGTTGGGACAAAATGCAATTCCACTGTACCTTCCATCACATGTTCCCTTATGAAATGGTACCTAATGCTGATGTGCTTTGTCATTGAGTGTTGAACTGGATTACCTGTCATAGCAATAACACTTTGATTATCACAGTAAATGGGTATTTTAGAAAATTCTAACCCATAGTCCAGTAACTGATTCTTCATCCAAAGAATCCGTGCACAACAGCTTCCTGCAGCAATATATTTTGCTTCTGCAGTTGATGTGGAAATTGATTTCTGTTTCTTGCTAAACCAAGAAACCAATCTTCCTCCAATAAATTGACAGCTTCCATTAGTTCTTTTCCTGTCTATTTTGCATCCTGCAAAATCTGCATCTGAGTAACCTATTAGCTTAAAATCTGATTCCCTAGGATACCACAATCCAAGATCAGCTGTACCTTTGAGGTACTTGAAAATTCTTTTCATAGCTATTAGATGAGGTTCTAGCCTGAAATCTTGCACAAAGACAGGTAGCATACATGATATCAGGTCTACTTACAGTTAAATAGAGTAAAGAGCCAATCATACCTCTGTAGTTAGTAATATCTACTGATGCTCCAGTATCTTTATCTAACTTGGTGGCAGTGGCCATGGGAGTGGATGTAGTTGAACTGTCTTGCATTCCAAATTTCTTGAGTAAATTTCTGGTGTACTTGGATTGATTTATGAAAGTACCTTCTTCAGTTTGCTTGACTTGAAGTCCCAGAAAATAGCTAAGTTCTCCCATCATACTCATTTGATATCTTGACTGCATTAGGTTGGAAAATCTTTCACAAAGTTTTGTATTTGTAGAGCCAAAGATGATATCATCAATATATATGTGTACCAAAAGTAAGTCCTTTCCATGGTTGAGGTAGAATAAAGTCTTGTCAATTGTGCCTCTGTTAAATCCACTTTCTAGAAGAAATTGAGTCAAAGTCTCATACCATGCTCTTGAAGCTTGCTTAAGGAATATTGCTTAATACCAGCAATGCACTTGGGTCTTCCCTATCACATATTTACTCTAGATCTTAAAGGAGTACCTGATTTTAATTTTTCTTTTCTTTTGTTTTATTCAGATAAGTGAGGCTTATCAAGCATGTAGTTCATCCTTAGGATTTACTGGCATCAGAATTTGACAGATAAGAAGCAATAATCTAGTTTGTGACTTAGTAATAAGATACAAGGAGTAAATTTTACTAAGATCAAAATCAGAGTTTGCTTGTGTTATGGATTTCCACATAGATAACTAATTCAAACATGGGATACATAGTTTGTTAAAGACTAAGTCAGCATCTAACAAATAATCCTCATTGGAGTGAATAGTCACATGTTAGATATATTTGATAATGGCATGGCTAATATGTCTTATGTTTAGCTTTCAGATCTTGTGTGAACAGGATAGATCAGTACTTAACTGTTGATCAGTACTTATACTGGAAGTCAGGACTTAAGGATATCAGTACTTATATTATCAGGAGATAATCATCAGAAGATAGATATCAGAACTTAAGTGCTGAAGGACGATCAGATAAGGACAGTAGCTGATTAAAGGAAAGAAGATAGAGATAAAACATAAGAAGAGATATGCATGAAGAAGGAATTCCGTGAAGAATGGAATACTTGGAATAGAAGATATCTGATTGATATATTTTAGGAAGCAGAATTATATTCCATATCAATTAGCGATTATCTTGTAACTGTGTAGTATATAAACACAGGCATAGGGTTTACACTATAAGTGTTATCATTATCGAAGTTATTATTATATATAACCCTAGCAGCTCTCGTGATATTTGTTCATCACTGAGAGGTAACAGTTCCATATTGTAACAGAGTTTATTGTTTCAATAAAGTTTGTTTTCTGTTACTCAAGTTCTTTAAGTTCGATTTGAGTGTACTATACACTGTATTCACCCCCTCTACAGTGTGTGTGTGACCTAACAATTGGTATCAGAGCCTATCTGTTAACTTACATACTGTTAAAGATCCAAACACAATCATGTCGGACACAGAAACTCCAACTAAGCCTACCACAACTGAGGAACCACCAAAGACACAAATTCAGAGTCGGTATGAGACCATCAGAGTCCCCATACTGAGACCATCTGAATATCCCATATGGAAGGTAAGGATGACCATGTTCCTGGAAGTAACAGATCCAGAATACCTGGATAGAATCAAGGAAGGTCCTCACAAACCAACCAAACTCGATGTTGCAGTTGCAGGTGAAGCAGCAACGACCGTACCAAAGGAGAAGAGTGATTATACTGCTGAGGACATAGCATCAATTGCTAAGGATGCTAAGGTACGACACTTACTGCATAGTGCCATTGACAATGTAATGTCAAACAGGGTAATCAACTGCAAGACTGCTAAGGAGATATGGGATGCTCTGGAAACAAGATGTCAGGGAACTGACACAATTAAGAAGAACAGGAAGACAATACTCACTCAAGAGTATGAACACTTTGACTCAAAGACTAATGAGTCATTGAATGATTTATATGATAGATTTGTCAAACTTTTGAATGATTTATCATTGGTTGATAAAGAGTATGATCTTGAAGACTCAAACCTTAAGTTCCTGTTAGCTCTTCCTGAATGCTGGGATTTGAAGGCAACGACAATAAGAGACAACTACAATCTTGATGAAACAACTCTTGACGAAATCTATGGAATGCTCAAGACACACGAGCTGGAGATGGAACAAAGAAGCAAGAGGAAAGGAGGAAAGTCAAGGACAGTTGCTCTTAAGGCTGAAGAAGAATTCCCCAAAGCAGCTTTCTCAAAGAAAGACAAGGGTAAAGCTCTTTTCATAAAGTCTGATACTGAGTCATCAAGTTCTGAGAGTGATGATGACTCAGATTCTGAAAGCTTGCCGGAGACTGATGCTGATGAGGAGATGATGAAACTGTGTGCTCTTATGGTGAAAGGAATCACAAAGATTGCATACAGGAAGTTCAGGAAGGGAAAGAAGTTTCCCAGGAAAAGCATAAGTTCTGATAAGAAGAATTTCAGAAGATCTGAAGAGAGAGGAGGAAAATCTGACAGAGGAGATTACACCAATGTTAAATGCTATAACTGTGGTGAGAAAGGCCACATATCTCCTAACTGCAAGAAGGTAAATGGTAACAAAGGCAAGGCTCTTGTCACAAAGCAGAAAAGCTGGACAGACACCTCAGACTCTGAAAGTGAGGAGAACTATGCATTAATGGCAAATGCTGATAAAGAAAGTGCTGAGAGCAGTTCTGAAGCTGCTGAAACAAAGGTACCTCAGACTACTTATGCTTTTCATACTGATGATATTAATGAGTTGAGAAGATATCTTAAAACCATGTTTGTTAGCTATAGAGATCAAACTTTAACATGTGAAAGCTTAACTTCTGAAAATCTTGCATATAAGAAAAGAAATGATTTCTTAGAAAAAGAATTAGTCATATTCCATCAAACTCAGAAGGATAGAGATGATGCTTTTTATGTTAGGGATGAAGTGCTAAAAATGAATGAATCTCTAAAAACTGAGTTAGAAAAGGAAAGAGAAATAATCAGGATTTGGACTAACTCTGGCAGAACAACTCAAAATTTGCTAAGTAGTGAAAATTGGAAAGAGGGCTTAGGTTATGGAGAAAATAAGAATGATAAAGGAACTGAAGAAATTAAGCCTGTTGTTAAGCAAAAGCCAAAGTTAAAACCTGTTAAGTTTGTAACTGTAAAGTCTGATAATGAGAAATCAGAAGTTAAAGAGGAATTAACTTCTGACAAACTAAAACAGGAAAAGACAGCTGAAGTAAACATAGGCTTAATGACAAAGAAGCAGCTTAAGCATAAGCTGAAAGAAGTCAAGAATACAAACAAGGTAAAATCACCTAGGAAAAATAGGAATGGAAAGGAAGGTGTGAATAAAAGCAATGATTATAAACCTGTTCCTGATGCACCTAGGAAAATATGTCATAACTGTGGAAGTTCTAACCATCTGGCTTCTTTTTGCAGGAAAAATAAGAATATTAACTCCTTACCTTCGAAATCAGGAGTTAAGAGTCAGTCAGTTAGATACAAACCACAAAATCCTCGTTTTCATTGTGGTAGTTTATGGCATTCCATTTATACTTGTAAGGAATATCATAGTCTGTACTATGATTATTATCAAATAAAACCTTCTTTGAAGAAAGTTTCCATTGTTCCTTCTAGTATAAATTCTGATTCAAAGTCTGATAATGTAAATTCTGATAAGAAAAATGTTAACATAAACTCTGATGCTAAATCCGCTGCAAATGTTAACAAACTTAATAAGACCAAAGGATCCAAGCAAGTCTGGGTCCTTAAAACTAATAATTAGTGGTCCTTATGATTGCAGGGCAACAGGAAGAATATTCTAGTTCTGGACAGTGGATGTTCAGGTCATATGACTGGAAATAAGGCCCTGCTATCAGACTTTGTGGAGAAAGCTGGCCCAAGTGTTTCTTATGGAGATGGCAACATTGGAAAAATATTGGGATATGGCAATATCAATCTTGGGAATGTCATCATTAAAGAAGTAGCTCTGGTCTCAGGACTTAAACACAACCTTCTGAGTATAAGTCAAATCTGTGACAGAGGTTATCATGTTGATTTCTTTGAAGAACACTGTGAAATTGTGAGTAAATCTAAAGGCAAAGTTGTTCTGAAAGGATATAGACGTGGTAACATTTATGAAGCTAAGCTTTCAAGAAGTGCTGATGGCTCTGCAATCTGTCTGTTAAGTAGAGCATCAATTGAAGAAAGCTGGAATTGGCATAAGAAACTCTCTCATTTAAATTTTAACAATATAAATGAACTGGTCAAGAAAGATCTTGTGAGAGGATTGCCAAACACAGTATTTGCTCCTGATGGTCTTTGTGATTCATGTCAGAAAGCCAAATAAAGAAAATCTTCATTCAAGAGCAAGACTGAATCATCAATTCTTGAGCCTTATCATCTTATACATATTGATCTATTTGGTCCAGTAAATGTCATGTCTATTGCAAAGAAGAAGTATGCGTTGGTCATAGTGGATGAGTTCACCAGATACACATGGGTGTATTTCTTGCACACAAAAAGTGAAACTGCATCTATCTTGATTGATCATGTCAAACAGCTGGATAAAATGGTCAAAAATTCTGTGAAAATTCTAAGGAGTGATAATGGCACTGAGTTCAAGAATCTGATAATGGAAGAGTTCTGTAAAAGCCATGGAATAAAGCAGGAATTTTCTGCTCCTGGAACTCCACAGCAAAATGGAGTTGTTGAAAGGAAGAATAGAACTCTCATTGAAGCTGCACGTACAATGCTTGAAGAAGCAAAGCTTCCAACCTATTTCTGGGCTGAAGCTGTGCAGACTGCTTGTTTTACTCAAAATGCAACACTCATTAACAAGCATGGAAAAACACCATATGAGATGGTGAAGAAAAAGAAGCCAAATCTGAAATATTTTCATGTATTTGGATGCAAGTGTTTTGTTCTCAAGACTCATCCTGAACAGCTATCAAAGTTTGATCTAAAAGCTGATGAAGGAATCTTTGTTGGATATCCACTTTCCACAAAAGCCTTCAGAGTCTATAATTTGAGAACAAAAGTGGTCATGGAATCTATCAATGTCTCTTTTAATGACAAGAAGATCACTGGTCTTAAAGATTTCGTTGATCATGATCAGCTGAGATTTGAAAATGAAGACCCATATTCTGATACTGAAAAACCTGACAGTCTAAGTCCTGATACTACAAACTCTGACGGATTAAACTCTGATGTTATTGAAACAGTGGTGACTACGTTAAAGGAAGATGCACCTATGCAGGGGGAGCATACTCAAGATTCTACCACATCTCAAGAAACATCAGAACATGCATCTGGCTCTTCAAGTTCTGATTCGTCAAGTTCTGATAAGCCAAGTTCTGATAGTGCTGAAAATCTAAATACTGAAGAATCCAACACAGAGAGCATAGTTTCAGGGGGAGCATCAGAAAATGAAAATGAAGATAACATGGATCATGGGGGAGCATCCAGTTCTAGAGAAAACATTCCATCTGCAAGGAAGTGGACAAAATCACATACACCTGATTTGATAATTGGAAATCTTGATGCAGGTGTCAGAACTAGAACAGGTACTTCAAATGAGTGTCTTTACAATTCTTTTCTCTCTCAGACTGAGCCAAAGAAAGTAGAAGAAGCTCTTCAAGATGCTGATTGGGTGCAAGCAATGCAGGAAGAGTTGAATGAATTTGAAAGAAACAAAGTCTGGACCCTAGTGCCAAGACCAAAGAATAGATCTGTTGTTGGTACAAAGTGGGTATTCAGAAACAAAACTGATAGTGATGGCATAATTACAAGAAATAAGGCAAGGCTGGTTGCAAAAGGATATTCTCAACATGAGGGAATTGATTATGATGAAACATTTGCACCAGTTGCTAGGTTAGAAGCCATAAGGATATTTTTGGCTTATGCTGCTCACAAAAAGTTTACTGTCTTTCAAATGGATGTGAAAAGTGCTTTTCTCAATGGAGAATTGGAGGAAGAGGTATATGTTGAACAACCTCCAGGTTTTGTAGATACCAAACATTCAGATTATGTCTACAGGCTTGATAAAGCACTTTATGGACTTAAGCAAGCTCCTAGAGCATGGTATGAGACTTTAGCTCAGTTTCTTCTGGAAAGTGGATTCAACAGAGGGACAATAGACAAAACACTGTTCTACCTCAACCATGGAAAGGACTTACTTCTGGTCCAGATTTATGTTGATGATATCATTTTTGGATCTACAAATGACAAACTTTGCAAGAAGTTTGCCAAACTAATGCAGTCAAGATATCAGATGATTATGATGGGGGAACTTAGCTATTTTCTGGGCCTTCAAGTCAAGCAGAATGAGGAAGGCACTTTTATTTATCAAACCAAGTACACCAGAAACTTGCTAAAGAAATTTGGAATGCAAGATTGTTCAAGTGCATCCACTCCAATGGCCACTGCAACAAAACTGGATAAGGATACCGGTAAATCAGTAGATATTACTGACTACAGAGGTATGATTGACTCTCTACTCTATCTAACTGCTAGTAGACCTGATATCATGTATGCTACCTGTCTTTGTGCAAGATTTCAAGCAGATCCAAGAGAACCTCACTTAACAGCTGTAAAAAGAATCTTTAAGTATCTTAAAGGAACAGCTGCTCTGGGATTATGGTATCCTAGAGAATCAGATTTTAAACTAATAGGTTACTCAGATGCAGATTTTGCAGGTTGCAAAATTGACAGGAAAAGCACAAGTGGAAGCTGCCAATTTCTTGGAGGCAGATTGGTTTCTTGGTACAGCAAGAAACAAAAGTCAATTTTCACATCAACTGCAGAAGCAGAGTATATTGCTGCAGGAAGCTGTTGTGCACAGATTCTTTGGATGAAGAATCAATTACTGGATTATGGGTTAACATATTTCAAAATCCATATTTACTGTGATAATCAAAGTGCTATTGCTATGACAGGTAATCCAGTTCAACACTCAATGACAAAGCACATCAGCATCAGGTATCACTTCATCAGGGAACATGTGGATGAAGGTACAGTGGAATTGCATTTTGTTCCCACAGATCAACAGTTGGCAGATATCTTCACAAAACCATTATGTGAAGCTACTTTTACAAGATTGGTAAATGAACTTGGAATGGTTTCAGGTTCTTTCTTTAAATCTGCTTAGACTTGTTCTGTGTTATCAGATTTTATGCTCAGTATTTACAGAATTAATATCATTGTGTATTCTGTGCTTAATTGATAAATGTCTTTAAGTACTGACTGTTGTCTGATATATGTTTCTAAACTCTGATAAGTGATATGTTTGTTCTAGTACCTATTCAATCCTATGAGGATAACTGTGCTAGATACTGACCTAGTAATCTTCAATAAACAAATGACTCCATGGAAGAAGTAATTATTTCAATGGAAATCTTATGACACTAGCAAATTCTGATAACTGAGCTTAGTTAAGTTCACTTTGTATATCTTATTACTAAGTCACAAATTAGAATAATGTTACTCATCTGTTAAGTTCTGATACTAGTTAAACTGCTGAATGTACTAAGTGCTGATAAACCTTCCTTATCAAAAGAAAAAGCAAAAAGATTAAAGAATAAAATTAGGTACTCCTTTGAGATCTAGAGTAAAAATGTGCAAGGGACGACCCAAGTGCATTGCTGGTATTAAGTAAATATGCATTAGAAAAGCAAAATATTTTCTTGGTGACTTTTCACACTCTATGATTACTGGAGAAATACTCTGATAATAGCATAAATTCTAATAAACAGTCGTGACTCACTTACACTGAGAAGCCACTGTAAAATAGAATTTCAAAAGATGCATAAAATGAGCATAAAACAGTTGAGGTGGACTCAAGCATGAACTCATTCATCAGTAGGTTTCAGGACAATGACAGATCTTTAGCAAAATTTTAGTTTTGCCTTATTTCTAAGATATACTGAAGTGAATCAGACTTTACTCTTTGTCTGTTTTTAGCTTAATGTACACACTAATCACTCCATCTGAATGATGAAAATTTCTGTGGTGGTCTATGTTATTTTAGATAAAACAGTCAATGTGTCATTATTGCACAAATTCTGAGGACAAGTTCTAAGTTACACGTTCTGATGATTAAGTACTGACGTCCATAACTCAGAACTTGTATGAGTATTTACTAAGATAGGCATTCCTTTTTCGAGTTAAGAAATTATGTTCTGATGACTGTTAAGTTCTGGTATAGGTCTAAGTTCTGATTTCTCAGTCTAATCCTTTACTTGGCTTATCCTTGAATAAAATTTGATAACAGTCTCAGTTTGTACTCGAATATGATGAAGCTGAGAAGGCAACTTCTCAGAAGGATTCTGTATTTGGGGGTTCTAGGCTTCTCAAGAGGCTTAGACGTATGACGGTTCCTGAAACTCCCAAGGAATCCAAATCAACAAGGAAGTACAAGAAACAGAGGACACAAAGGCCAGTTTCAGATGATGAGGAGGAAGCAGCTAAGGAAGGGGATCAGGAATCTCTGATCTCACAAGACAAGGAATTTGCTCCAGTCACTTCTTCTCCATCAACTCCATCTCAGGAACCTGTATCTGACAAGGCTAATTCACCTTCTGTGTCTCTTGTTGATCCAGGCACAAGTGCTGAAATTGATATTCAGAACCTGGTTGTGCCTGAAATACCTTTCTTAGAAGCTCCAACAGCAAATAATCCTTCCACAACACCTGTTACTGATGATGTTCAAACTCCTGAGTTATCACTAACACCTTCTCTGCATCAAGATGCTGATGATCAGATTTTAGGTGAGCATCAGGATATGGCTGTTGATCAGAACTTAATATCAGATCAGCAATTAGAGGATGCTGAAGCCTCCATTGCTACTCACACTGTTGTCTTATCAGAAGATACTGATTCTCTAAGTTCTGATACTGCAAATGTTGGAGATACTGGTGAGGCTGCTACAACTGTAGATGCTGATGAAGCAGGTCCTTCAGGACATACTCCTCCACTGACTCTTCCTAAGTCTGAACTGGTAAAGGAGTTTGTTATCAGGGATGCACCAGTACCTTGGAGTGAAACTCCTGCAGGTCAGGAGTGGACTAAGGAATGGAACTCAGTTTCCTGTGTTCCAAATGCTTTACATCTTGCTGAGCACTTGACTAAAGCTGATGAAATGTTACATTCTGATGATTTTAAAACCCAGCTTAGAGTCACTGCATTGAGTACTAAACATCTACAAGGTCTTCATTCTAACACTCATGCAGAGCTACACAAGATTCAGGAGAACTTTATCAAACAGGAACAAGTTTGGAAAATTGATAAGAAAAAGTTCTTCCAACCTACCATTGACAGGGTTGCTTATATTGAGAAAACTCAAGAGAAGCAACAAGCTCAGATTGATCAAATTCTGACAAATCAAGCTTCTCAGCAATCGCAACTTACTGAAATCCAGACCTCAGTGGAACTACTTATCTCTCTTTTATTACCTGCTGATGCCAAAAAGGGGGAGAAGGTAATTAAGTCCAAATGCAAAACCAACAAGACACTGCAAGGAAAGGATGATGGAAAAGATGACCAAGGAAACTCTGGAATGGGTAGTGGTCATAGTCAAGGTAGAAGGTTTACATCAAGACAAGATAGTCACAGAACAAGTTCTGATACTGGGAAAAGAATAAGTTCTGCTGCTGGTAAAAGGATAAGTTCTGATGAACTTCTAGATCTTGATGAGGAAATGTCAAGACAGTTATTTCTTCAAGAAAATCCAGGGATGGACTTGGAAAGTTTAAAGAAAGAAGAAGCCAGACTTAAATCAGAGAAAGTCACATCTAAATCTGAAGCTTCTGGTAAAAAGTTACTTCCAAAACCTAAAGGCATTGTGATCAAAGAAAGGATACATACTGAAGAAACTTTGGCTAGATCACAACCACAGATAGATCCAAGATCCAAGGGTAAAGAAAAGGTTGGTGAACCTATCAAGCCTTATGTACCTCCTGAGGAAGAAGAAATTACTGATGGAAAAGATGATCTTGCTCTGACTTCAAGAAAAGTTCTTAAAACAACCTCTGACATGGCTCAAGTTGTTCAGAGTCAAGAAATTGTAAGTTCTGATATTCAGAAGAAGCAAGTAACCTCTGACTGTGCTCAAGTTAACTTGATATCAGAAAATAGATCTAAAACACTCCTACCAGGATTCACTAAAGCAAAACAGACTCAATCTTTGAAGACTACTCCAAGTGGTTTTGAAGCAAGAGTAGTTACTGGAAAGGAAGCTAGAGATAAAACTGGATTGGGAAGTGCTGATGAAAGAAGAGTACACAACACTACCGATGATCCAACTTCCTTGAGTGAACCAGGTATTGGAGCAACTCCTGAGAGATTGAATCAACTAGAATATGTACAGATGGTTTACCATACCTACTTGAAAGAATACATCATGTTGTATTTCATGACAAATGGTAGGGTTTATCATATAAGACAAAATGCCATTCCTTTGAAGTATTTTGAAGAATTGGAGCTTGTACTTTTCTTACTTCAAGTGGATGACAGAATAACAGAGACTGCTGCAAACTACTTAAAAGAACAGATTCAGAGACAGAAAAGGCTTTATTCTGTTAAGTCTGACAGCAGATATGTTCCAAAGTACAGAGATCACAATGGGGATATTGTTGATATGAAGCCTAATACTGCACAGATCAGAACGTATCTTGGTATTAAGGGACTTGAATTCAATCTTAAATCTGACAAAGCTTATGTCATAAGACTAGACCAGGAGTTAAGGAAAGCAAAGATTAATGATCTCAGAGCTGCAATCTTTCAAACTGGTGAAGATACTGCAGAGCTTAAAGGTGTTAAAAGGAGAATGATTGATGAACTAAGATATGCTGAGAAATGTTTGTTGAAGAACTATCTCAGAACAACTCCTGACATCAGAGAGATCAGAAGTTGATGAAGCCAAGTCGAAGATCTACAACTGCTTAAATTCTGATATTTATGCAGATTGAAGTTGTTATCAGAAGTTGAAATTGGTAAAACTTTAAGGACTGTAAGTTGTAGTTATCTAGTCTATTTCTCATGCATTTGTACTTAATGTTTTTGACATCATCAAATATCTGTTTAACTTGTATATTTTGTTAATTTACAAGTTGGGGGAGATTGTTAGATATATTTGATAATGTCATGACTATTATGTCTTATGTTTAGCTTTCAGATCTTGTGTGAACAGGATAGATCAGTACTTAACTGTTGATCAGTACTTATACTGGAAGTCAGGACTTAAGGATATCAGTACTTATATTATCAGGAGATAATCATCAGAAGATAGATATCAGAACTTAAGTGCTGAAGGACGATCAGATAAGGACAGTAGCTGATTAAAGGAAAGAAGATAGAGATAAAACATAAGAAGAGATATGCATGAAGAAGGAATTCCGTGAAGAATGGAATACTTGGAATAGAAGATATCTGATTGATATATTTTAGGAAGCAGAATTATATTCCATATCAATTAGCGATTATCTTGTAACTGTGTAGTATATAAACACAGGCATAGGGTTTACACTATAAGTGTTATCATTATCGAAGTTATTATTATATATAACCCTAGCAGCTCTCGTGATATTTGTTCATCACTGAGAGGTAACAGTTCCATATTGTAACAGAGTTTATTGTTTCAATAAAGTTTGTTTTCTGTTACTCAAGTTCTTTAAGTTCGATTTGAGTGTACTATACACTGTATTCACCCCCTCTACAGTGTGTGTGTGACCTAACATCACAGAACATTCAAAACACTTTCAGAGTTTATAGAATCACATCAGATAACAATCAGAATTTAATATATTACAATTTAAGCACAGATTACATGGAGATAAGACAATCTGTAACACTGATCATAAAGTCTGATGCATGAGAACAAAAACTAAATAGATTTTGAGAAAGAACCTGAAACCATTCCAAGTTCATTTAACAGTCTTGTAAAAGTAGCTTCACATAGTGGTTTTGTAAAGATATCTGCTAGTTGTTGATCTGTTAGGACAAAATGCAATTCCACTGTACCTTCTATCACATGTTCCCCTATGAAATGGTACTTAATGCTGATGTGCTTTGTTATTGAGTGTTGAACTGGATTACCTGTCATAGCAATAACATTTTGATTATCACAGTAAATGGGTATTTTAGAAAATTCTAACCCATAGTCCAGTAACTGATTCTTCATCCAAAGAATCCGTGCACAACAGCTTCCTGCAGCAATTTATTCTGCTTCTGCAGTTGATGTGGAAATTAATTTTTGTTTCTTGCTAAACCAAGAAACCAATCTTCCTCCAATAAATTGGCAGCTTCCACTAGTGCTTTTCCTGTCTATTTTGCATCCTGCAAAATCTGCATCTGAGTAACCTATTAGCTTAAAATCTGATTCCCTAGGATTCCACAATCCTAGATCTGCTGTACCCTTGAGGTATTTGAAAATTGTTTTCACAGCTATTAGATGAGGTTCTAGCCTGAAATCTTGCACAAAGACAGGTAGCATACATGATATCAGGTCTACTTGCAGTTAAATAGAGTAAAGAGCCAATCATACCTCTGTAGTTAGTAATATCTACTGATGCTCCAGTATCTTTATCTAACTTGGTGGCAGTGGCCATGGGAGTGGATGTAGTTGAACTGTCTTGCATTCCAAATTTCTTGAGTAAATTTCTGGTGTACTTGGATTGATTTATGAAAGTAGCTTCTTCAGTTTTCTTGACTTGAAGTCCCAGAAAATAGCTAAGTTCTCCCATCATACTCATTTGATATCTTAACTGCATTAAGTTGGAAAATCTTTCACAAAGTTTTGTATTTGTAGAGCCAAAGATGATATCATCAATATATATCTGTATCAAAAGTAAGTCCTTTCCATGGTTGAGGTAGAATAAAGTCTTGTCAACTGTGCCTCTGTTAAATCCACTTTCTAGAAGAAATTGAGCCAAACTCTTCCTGCATTGCTTGCACCCAATCAGCATCTTGAAGAACTTCTTCCACTTTCTTTGGTTCAGTCTGAGATAGAAAGGAGTGATAGAGACATTCATTTGATGTTGTTGTTCTAGTTCTGACACCTGCTTCAGGATCTCCAATTATTAAGTCAGGTGTGTGTGATTTAGTCCACTTCCTTGTAGATGGAAGTTGATCTCTAGAACTGGATTCTCCCCCATGATCCATGCTGTCTCCATCAGCATTTTCTGATGCTCCCCCTTGAAGTTATGCTCTCTGAGATTCCAGAATTTGAGTTGGATCCTTCAGGATTTGAAGTATCAGAGTTTCCAAAATTGTCAGAATTTGGCTCATCAGCACTTGATGAATCAGAACTTGAAGAGCCAGTGACAGGTTCTGATGTTTCTTGAGAGTCTTGAGATGTGGCTTGCTCCCCCTAAACATGTGCATTTTCCTTTGGAGTAATTACCACAATTTCAATGACATCAGAACTTAACTCGTCAGAACTTACAGGATCAGGATTTAGGTCATTAGAATTTACAGAATCAGAATTTATATCTTTATTTTCAAATCTCAGCTGATCATGATCATTGAAATCTTCAAGTCCAGTAATCTTTTTATCATCAAAAGATACAGTGATAGATTCCATGACAACTGTTGTTCTTAAATTTTAGACTTTGAAGGCTTTTGTGGAAAGTGGATATCCAACAAAAAATCCTTCATCAGCTTTTAGATCAAATTTTGACAGCTGTTCAGAATGAGTCTTAAGAACAAAACACTTGCATCCAAATACATGAAAGTCTTTCAGATTTGGCTTCTTTTTCTTCACCATCTCATATGGTGTTTTTCCATGCTTGTAGCATTCTGTGTAAAACAAGCAGTCTGCACAGCTTCAGCACAAAAATAGGTTGATAGCTTTGCTTCATCAAGCATAGTTCATGCAGCTTCAATAAAAGTCATGTTCTTTCTTTCTACAACTCCATTCTGCTGTGGAGTTCCGGGTGCAGAAAATTCCCGCTTTATTCCATGCTCTTTGCAGAACTCTTCCATGATTGAATTCTTGAACTCAGTGTCATTATCACTTCTTATGATTTTAATAGAATCTTTGATTAACTTATCCAGCTGTCTAACATGATCAATTAGAGTAGATGCAGTTTCATTATTCTTGTGCAAGAAATACACCCAAGTGTATCTTGTGAACTCATCCACTATAACCATAGCATATTTCTTCTTTGCAATGGATATGGCATTGACTGGTCCAACTAGATCAACATGCAGTAAGTGATAAGGCTCAAGAATTGAGGATTCAGTTTTGCTCTTGAATGAAGATTTTCTTTATTTTGCCTTTTGACTTGAGTCACAAACGCCATCAGGAGAAAATATTGATTTTGGCAGTCCTCTCACAAGATCTTTCTTTACAAGCTCATTTATGTTGTTGAAATTTAAATGAGAGAGTCTCTTGTGCCAATTCCAGCTTTCTTCAATTGATGCTCTACTTAACAGACAGATTGTAGAACCATCAAAATTTGTTGAAAGTCTGGCTTCATATATGTTACCATGTCTGTAACCTTTCAGAACTACTTTGCCTGTAGAATTACTTACAACTTCACAGTATTCTTCAAAGAAATCCATATGATAACCTCTGTCACATTTGACTCACAGTTAACATATTGTGTTTAAGTCTTGAGACAAGAGCTACTGATTCAATTATGACATTCTCAAGATTGATATTGCCATATCCCAGAGTCTTTCCCATGTTTCCATCTCCATAAGAAACTCATGGGTCAGCTTTCTCCACAAAGTCTGATAGCAGGGCTTTATTTCCAGTCATATGTCCTGAACATCCAATGTCGAGAACTAGGATGTTTTTCCTATTGCCCTGCAATCACAAAGACCACTATTGGTTAGTTTTAAGGACCCAGACTTGCTTGGATCCTTTGGCCTTTTTAAGTTTGTTAGCATTTACAGCGGATTTAGTTTCAGAGTTTATGCTAACATGCTTTTTAACAGACTTTATATCAGACTTTGCATCAGAATTTACACTAGAAGGAATTATACTAACTTTCTTTAAAGAAGGTTTTATTTGATAATAATCATTATACGAACTATGATATTCCTTACAAGTATAAATATAATGCCATAAACTACCACAATGAAAACAAGGATTTTGTGGTTTAAACCTAACAGACTGACTCTTAACTCCTGATCTAGGAGGTAAAGAGTTTATATCTTTATTTTTCCTGCAAAAAGAAGCAAGATGGTTAGAGTTTCCACAATTATAGCATTTCTTTCTAGGAGAATTAGGAGCAGGCATATAATTATTGCTTTTATTTACACCTTCCTTTCCATTCCTATTTTTCCTAGCTTCCTTGACCTTGTTCACATTTTTAATCTCTTTCAGCTTATACTTAAGTTGCTTCTTTGTCATTAAGCCAATGTTTACTACAGCTGGTTTATCCTGTTTTAATTTGTCAGAAGTTGACTTTTCTTTGACTTCTGTTTTAGAATCATTCATCTTTTCAGATTTTGACACATCAGTTTTTGCAACAAATTTAACAGGATTTACCTTTGGCTTTTCAACTTTCTTGGTAAAGTTTGGTTTAGATGACACAATTTCCTTTTCTTCTTTATCATCCAGGTAACCTAGTCTTTCTTTCCAATTTCCACTTTCTAAGATTTTCTGAGTTGTTCTTCCAGAGTTAGTCCAAGTTTTGATTATCTCCTTTTCCTTTTCCAATTCAAATTTAAGAGATTTATTCAATTTTAGCAATTCATCTCTAACATACAAAGCCTCGTCTCTTTCTTTCTGAGTTTGATGGAATATAACTAACTCTTTTTCTAAGTAGTCATTTCTGTTTCTAAGAGCAAGACTTTCAGATTTTAATCTTTCATTTTCTAAAGTCTGATCTCTAAAACTAATGAGCATAGTTTTAAGATATAATCTTAGCTCAGAAATATCATCAGTATGAAAAGCAAGAGTTGAATGAGGTACCTTCAATTCAGCAGTTCCAGAACTGCTATCAGCATTTGCTGTAATTACTCGAATTTTTGAGACCTTATAAAATGTTTAATGAATAGTAACCCTGACGGATGGGGAAAACTTTTTAGCAAACACTATATAGTGCATGAGAAAATGAGTTTCGAAGTTGATATTATGATTATACGTACCAAATGAGTGTATGTAAACGCTATTAGTTTTCGAAGAAAATGAACTTTGAAAAGCGACCATAATTACGAATCATCGAGGATTACGGGAATCACAATATAATTACAAATTTAAAACCCTACGGATTTATATCCAAGTATGATAATTCAAAACATAAGGAATAAATACGAGAGGAATTACGTCGTGAACCATTTACGAGGAAGTATTACGAAAACGTTTAAGCGACCGAGCGAATGCATAAATGATTAAATAAACGTAACGCACTAACTAACCATGGTAGAAAATTAACCATGGTTACTTTATCAAATAGTGAGCTAAGGTGCAGGATGATCAACCAAGGCTATCAAATAGTAAGCTAAAGAGCTAAACAAGTGGCTTAGCTTATAATCTACCAATGCTAGCTAGATTTTTCTCCAAGATTGGCAACAAAGTTCAAATCCTAGGATAGATACTAAGGAATAAAAATCAAATAAAAAGATATCACAAGCCTCATTTCCAAGAAGCAACCAAGGAAGCATCACCAAAAACTCTCTCTTTCTCTCCCAACCTTCTCCATTCGGCCCTTCACCCTAAAACAAAGAAATCAAAATCAAAACTTCAAGCTCTAGCCATGGATAAATCCTCATATTAATTCTCAAGCTTCCTACCAACCAAACTAAGGTAAGATAAATCTTTGAGCTCTTTTTATCAAGGTTTGCTGGGTGAAATAAAATCAAGAAAGTTGATAATGAATAGTGTGAATAGTAACTATTCTTTGGTTTCTTGATTTTAATGGTTGTTTTAAGTTCCAAAAACTATACTAAGCACTCCCAAGACTTCACCATCATCAAGAACACATCTCAAGCTCTCAAGAAAGGTATAAATCTTTGACCCTACCTTATTTAAGATTTAAGTTCAAGATCCTTTTAGTATATAGTTGTAAACCTAGTTTTAGTGGGAGTATTGTTGTAATCTTGATGTTTAGCTAAGTAGATTTAAGGTTGATTGTTGTTGCCTAAAGAACATGATGTTCTTGAGAGGAGTTAGTGTGGTGATGATGATATGTTGATTATTGGTGGTTGTATAAAGATTTAAGGCATAAACGAAACTCCGATCATAACCGTAATCTCGTTAAAACGAACAAAACACAACTTTAAGTTTCTGCAGAAAGTCCTGAAGATTCAAACTATAGTTTCTTGAAAAATAACCCTTGATTATGATATACAATATTATAAGGATCGTTTAGGCTCTTCAATCGCTTGATTCCAATTTACGGATCAAACGTTATGGCCGTTTTATTAAAAGTGATTTACGCGACAAAAACTGCTACGAATTACAAACTTTGAAAATATAAAGGATTGACTTAAGAATATTCATAAATCATGAAATTTTTACGGAGAGTATTATATTGAGTTTCCTAAATGACATAAAAATTTCAAGTGAAATTAATGATTTTTAAATTTTATAAAAATATCGGAGCCGAGACCGCGCGATTAGAAACCGTAGAATCCATAAGCGGAGCCGACGACGAAAATGAAAATGAACTTAAGATACTTTGAAAAAGGAAGCGACCATGATGTGAATAAGGACTTAAAGAAATAATAAGGGTAATATAAGTTGAGAGGGTACATAATAATTAGCGCATGAGTGCGGGTAGCCGTAAATTAGAACGGGACCTAACGAAACAAATTGTGTTTATGATTATAGATTTTCGAGCGGAACCTAGAGCATCCTCCACCTTGAGATACCCAGGAAAGTTTACGAACCCAACTCCATTTACTGTTGTGTTGTGAAAGGATTGTTTTATTATCATTGCATAAATACCATGCTTGCCATGATAAGTAGTAATTGAACTTTTCGCATAATATAGCGATGTTGTACGATAAGTGAGTATCGTAGAATGTTTAATTCTGCTTTAAGTGTGACGTATAAGTATAAGACTGTGAGTCGGTCGGGATTTTAAGATAAAAACCCGGTGATCATCCCGGTGATATTATAGTACTATTAAAAGTCCATAGTAGTACGGTTTAAAAGGACTCAACGTCCACTTACAAAATACTAAACACCTCGAACTTTTTTAAAACGATTTCTAAAGATCGTATTCCCTCAACTATACTTTATCATTCGAATAATAAATATCTATTTACTATTCATTTATTATAGGAGAAGTATTCTCCAGTGAATATTTATTTCAGACTCGATTAAATATTAAAGATTATTAAATTACTTAAACATAAATTAGTTGAGGAATATTATTTCAAATATTTTTTTAAAAGTATAATTATTCGAGGTTTAATTTTTCAACGATTAATATTTGATTATTAAGTATTAGTTATTTAATGGTTTAATTATGATTTAAAAATCATAAACCTGATTCAAAATACTTTTTGATTTTCAGAAAATCAGTCGAATAATTTCAGATTGTTGGAGAATATTATCTCGACATATTTTAAATACTTGGATTATAGTTTCAAAAAAAACTCCCCCTTATATAACAAATATGTTGACAACGGTCAACTCACATCCCTAGTACTTCCTCCAAAAATTCTCGGAAGTACTTATAAATACGTACAAATCAAAGTGTACCCATCAACAAGCAATATGCTTGGGGAACAATATAAGTTCCAGATTGATGATGAGATTCTTAGAAGGACAAAGAAATAGACTCCAGTACTTGGGGAACAATATAAGTTCCAGATTGATGATGAGATTCTTACAAGGACAAAGAGGTAGACTCCAGTACTTCGTGGACTGGGGAGACTACCAATTTACTACTACATGAGAAGGTATCTTATATACTGATGAACATGTGGAGTATGCGTACTTAAAAGGGATGTACGCAAAACCGTGTCTTGAGAGGGATGGACACGAAGTGTGTACCTGAGAGGGACGGGCATAGAAAAGGCCCAAATACGGCCAGGGTGATAACCAATAATAAAAGGGAATCGTCCATCTACATGTAGAAAAGGTTACTATTTCTGTAGTACGACTGATCATCGTATACGGTGGCTCCGGTGAATGTCCTATTCTTCCAATTGGAATTGTGATGCAATACTGTAACCCAAGCCTAGGTGCTGGGTTTACTATTAAGGTATTCGCAGGATAATAAAATCCACTAAAGAATTTTTTACATAAGAAGGCGTGTATCACCAAGGAAAACTATTTTCGAATAAAACATAATTATCATATATGATGTTTTACGTGAGTTATCATACAGTCATTTTCAGACTATACATTTTTATGTTGGGCATTATAGCTCACACTTGTTTTCTTAAATTGACACAATACAACAGTGAATCAAGATGCCTACCATGAGAACCACAGCCAGGAAATGGGTAGGAAATGGCCAGCTGTTCCGTAGGTTGTTTGGTGATGTACCACAGGTAGTCCGAATAAGCTGGATTGGTTTTCAGTTCTTTTTAGTTCGGCTTATTTATAAGTATGACTTATGTAAGGTAATAAATAAGAAACGTATATTTGGCCTACGGACTAGCCTTACTTAAAGGTTATTCCCGGTAAGACTTAATTACTTTTGGGTTGTAATAATTATCACTTTGTGGTTGATCTACTCTAGTAATGAATGGTTCGTTTCCAAGATAATAACCTGTAAGTGTGTGTGTGTGTGATAAGTGTGGGGTCTTAAAGTGTGAGTATTTATATATTGTGATGCGAGGTATGTGGTTTATAGTGATTGTGATGGCGTGGCATCCGAGATCCCTGACCCCGGATTTTGGGGCGCCACAGAAATGATATTAGAGCCTTAGGTTATCAAATCTTGGAAACGATAATTATAAAATACGTAGACATAGGAATAATAAAATAATCAATTAGAGCTCAAGTCGAGTTCGTCGTCGGGCTACACGGGTAGTCTTGACAGTTTTACCCTTAAAGGAATTCTGACTCTAAGTTAGTAACACCTTGCCTATTATGTAAGGTACCAGTGGAGCCTATGAGGGAGGTTGACCCTAATGATGATACTATAGTCCCTAAGCGTGACCCTACTCCCGAGCCGGAGGACCCACCCATTGATGACTCAGACGATGACCCTACTGAGGATGCCCCGGAGGAGGAGACTGACCTTCCTGTCCCCATACCTGATGACGTTGAGATGCCCCAGGGAGATGACTTAGGCTGGAGGGATGTAGAGATGTACCCTCTCCCGACTATTCGCTCTCCTACACCACACTCAGGGATGCAGAGCCCTTTTCCTTATACTGATAATGATGAGGAGGATGGGATGGATGCACAGATCTACGAGGCTTATGATATATCCTCTAGCGACCCAGACTCACCTCTACCACCCTCGGCGACCATGCATGTAGTTGTACACGACTGGATGGTGGCTCAGCTTAACGCTGAGATCACTGCGGCATCTGCCCGTATTGTGAAGTTACGTCAGGCACTAACAGCTGAGAGAGCCATCAGACTAGGATACCCAGGGGACTTCAGAGCTGCTTCCCCAGCCATAGCCCGTAGAGAGATTGATGGGATCGAGCTCCGTACCCGGGTTCAGATGAGGATGATGGCGGTTGGAGGATACATCCCGGTAGTTGATGCAGAGCTGATGTTGGCAGGAGAAATGAGGAGGGTGCGTGACCTCATGCGCAGTGACAGTGACGGAGGGACTAGTGACTATTTATGGACCTTGAAGAAGGCTGGGTGACTTGTCACCAATTTTGATAGGATAGCTAGTAGTAGATAGCATTCCTAGCCCTTCAGGGTACACGGCTTATGTATTTGCATTTCAGTAGTCATGACAAGTAATGATGTAGTATCATCAAGCCATTTATGAACTCGGTTAAATGTTTTGTCCCCAAGATATTATTGGGAGACTCTATGGTATATATCTAGCAGTTATTAAGAAATTGATTTCCATAATATTGCACTTGATAAAAACATGCTAGATAATAGATGACATGCTTACATATGAATAAATTAATCCAATTGTAAAATAATTGTAACTATATTGATAAATTTTCATTACCAGAACAATGCCACCACGTAGAAGAGGAACCAGGGCACAGCCTGTAGAATCTGTTAACCAACAACGGAATTAACCTGACCCTGTAGTAAATGAAGAAAGCGGAGAGGACCTAGACTATAATGAATACGATGAGGAAGAATATGTAGAAGAAGAGGCTGAGGATACCCATCAAGGAGAGAACCCCATGAATGAGTTTATGGAACTTTTAAGAGCAATTATGAACTAACAGCCCATTCCACCACAGCCGCATGCTGCCCAACAGACTGTAGCCACTGCCTTCAAGGCGTTCAAATCTCTCAAACCCTTAGAGTTTCTAGGATCTGCCGACCCCGTTGAAGCACGGGCCTGGCTCAAAGAGATAGAAAAGTCCTTCGAAATACTAGGTGTGGAAGAATGACACAAGACCATTTTCGCTTCTTACATGCTGAAAGGCGAAGCTAATCACTGGTGGGAGTCCAAACGAAACCTAGAGACTGATGTTGTGATTCCATGGGATAGGTTTACCCGACTGTTCTTAGACAAGTATTTCCCTAGGTTTATGGAAACCCAGATGGAGATTAAGTTTCTGGAGTTGAAACATGATAGGATGACTGTTGCAGAGTATGAGGCCAAGTTTACCGAGCTATCATAATTTGTGCCTGAGTTCGTGAATACCGAAGAGAAGAAAGCGAGAAGGTTTCAGCTTGGTCTGAAATAGTGGATCCAGAACCGAGTGGCAGTACTAGAGCTGACAGATTATGCCACCTTAGTGCAGAAAGCCTCGATTGTTGAAGCTGGCAGTGAGCAGAGTGTGAAGGAAAAGGAAAATAGGAAGAGGAAGATAGGAAGCCAAGGCGGAGGAGGGGGAGTAGGAACCGGGAATAGGAGTCTTCCGAGCAGGTTCGTCAGGGGAGTGGTGTCCCAACCTGCGAGAGGCCCCAGATTCAGAAAGGCCCCAAGTGAGAGTGTTGGCCAGGGCGGCGGACAATCTAGGGCAACATTTCATAGCCAACCCCGTGCCCCAATATCGGAGTGTCAAACCTGTAGGAGGAGACACCTTGGAGTGTGCAGTCAGGCGAGAACCCCTTTGAAATGCTATAAGTGTGGTTAGACCGGACACCTTGCCTACAACTCCAACCAACCCAGCGTGACATGTTTCCAATGTGGAAACGTAGGGCACATGAGGAAGGATTGCCCGATATTGAGACCCCCAGCCTCAAGAATGAGCAGAGCTGCATCCAACCGACCCCAGCTGCTAGGACCTTCAACATGACCATTCAGGATGCTGTCCGAAACACTGACGTGATAGCAGGTACCCTTCTGTTAAATTCTGAACATACAAATGTCCTATTTGATTCTGGAGCAACCAAGTCATTTATATCTCAAGATTTTGCTAAAAGGTTAAAACTTAACGCCGTACCCTTACGTGAGATATTACAAGTGGAAATAGCAAACAAAGAAATAATTCATGTAAATCAAGTACACCCTAAATGCAAGTTGAAATTAGAAGGAAGAGTCTTCGAAGTTGATCTAATCCCATTTGCGTTAGGAGAATTTGATGTAATCTTAGGAATAGATTGGTTATCCAATAATGGAGCGCAAATAGATTGTGAATGGAAGAGGGTAAAGATAAGAGTGTAAAATGGAAAAGAAGCAGTGTTTAGAGGGCAACGACAGACCCAGAAATTTCTGACCATGCTACAGGAAAGAAGATTGTTAAAGAAAGGAAACGAGGCCTATTTAACTTATGTGATGGGTACGAAGAAGGAAGTTCCTAACATACAGGACCTACCCATAGTAAATGAATTCGAGGATGTATTTCCAGAAAACTTACCAGGGTTGCCACTCGATAGAGAACTAGAATTCGCTATAGAATTAGCACCGGGAACGGCACCAGTATCCAAGGCCCCCTATAGGCTAGCCCCAATTGAGATGAAGGAACTAGCTTCTCAACTGCAAGAGTTATTAGATAATGGGATGATAAGACCCAGTGTGTCGCCATGGGGAGCGCCAATACTGTTCGTAAAGAAAAAGGACGACAGTATGAGATTATGCATAGACTATCGAGAATTGAATAAGCTGACTATTAAGAATAGGTACCCTCTCCCTAGGATTGATGACCTATTTGATCAACTCAAGGGAGCTGTGCATTTTTCCAAAATAGATTTGAGGACAGGGTATCACCAGTTGAAAATCAAACCTGAGGATATACCGAAGACTACTTTTCGCACTAGGTATGGACACGATGAGTTCTTAGTCAGGTCGTTTGGGCTAACCAATGCACCCGCAGCCTTTATGGATTTGATGAACAGTGTGTTCAAAAAGTACCTAGATATATGTGTGATAGTTTTTATAGATGATATCCTAATCTACTCAAAGACAGAGCAAGAACATGCAGAACATTTGAGGATGGTCTTAGAAATCTTGAGGAATGAGAAATTATATGCCAAGTTCTCAAAATGCGAGTTTTGGTTAAGGGAAGTTCAGTTCTTAGGACATGTGGTGAGCAGCAAAGGAGTTTTAGTTGACCCCGCCAAGATAGAGGCGGCGTCCAACTGGGAAAGACCAACTACCCCAACAGAGGTTAGGAGCTTTGTGGGTTTAGCAGGATATTACCGAAGATTCGTGCAAGACTTTGCTAAGATAGCCGGTCCACTGACTAGTCTTACTCGGAAGACAGAAAAGTTTGTATGGACAGAGAAATGTGAGGAAAGCTTTCAGGAACTGAAAAGGAGGCTGGTGTCAGCACCAGTGCTCGCTCTTCCCGATAGAAAGGGAGAGTTTGTGATATACAGTGACGCATCGCTTAAAGGATTAGGATTGTGCTTATGTAGCACGACAAAGTTATAGCGTATGCCTCGCGGTAATTGAAGGAGTATGAAAGCAGATACCCGACGCATGATCTAAAATTAGCAGCCATAGTGTTTGCCCTGAAAATTTGGAGACACTACCTATACGGTGAGAAGTGCGAGATTTACACAGACCATAAGAGCCTCAAATATATTTTTACTCAGAAGGAACTGAACATGAGACAGAGGAGATGGTTAGAGTTGATTAAGGACTACGACTGTGAAATTTTGTATCACCCGGGTAAAGCCAATATGGTGGTTGACGCCCTTAGTAGGAAGGAAAGACTCAAAATGATAATGACATATGAGGAATTAATTAAAGAATTTGAGAAGATGGAAATTGACGTGAGGACGACCGGTAAAGGAACAGAAGGATTATTTGAGATTAAGCTAGTGTCGGAACTGACTAAAAACATACGAGTATGTCAGGAAAAGAAGATGAGTGAAGAAAGAGGAACATTGACCGGTGAGGAAGTGAGATGCGAGAAGGACGAGAAAGGGATCATGAGGTATGCGTCCCAAATTTGGATTCCAAATGTACAAGAGTTAAAGGACGAGCTGTTGCACAAAGGGCACAACTCCAGATATTCAATCCACCCAGGAAGTACGAAGATGTACCGTGACCTTAAGGAATATTATTGGTGGCCTAACATGAAGAGAGAAGTAGCAGAGTGGGTCAGCAAGTGCTTGACATGCTAGAGAGTGAAGGCTGAACATCAGCGACCTAGTGGACTATTACAGCCCCTGGAAATTCCGGAATGGAAATGGGAGCATATAGCCATGGATTTTGTGACAGGCCTACCAACGACGAAGACCAATCACGACGCCATATGGGTTATCATAGATAGATTGACCAAGTCTGCACACTTCTTACCAATCAATGAAAGGTACACCGTAGACAAGCTGGTGGATATTTACTTGAAGGAAATTGTAGTGAGACACGGCGTTCCTGTTGCCATAGTGTCATATCGAGACCCAAGGTTTAATTCCTGATTTTGGAGAAGCTTCCAGGAATGTGTAGGCACCAGACTAAACATGAGTACCGCTTACCACCCCCAGACTGATGGACAGAGCAAAAGGACTATTCAGACCCTAGAAGATATGCTACGAGTGTGTGCCATCGAATTTAAAGGAAATTGGAATGACCACTTACCCCTGATTGAATTTGCTTACAACAATAGCTATCACGCTAGCATAGGAATGCCTCCGTATGAAGCTCTTTATGGAAGGAGATGTCGTTCTCCCCTATGTTGGGATGAAGTTGGAGAACACAAGACAATAGGACCAGAGTTAGTCCAACAGACCAGGGAAATGGTGGGACTCATCAGGAAAAGACTGGTAGCAGCTTAGGACAGACAAAAAAAGTACGCTGACCAGACCAGGAAGGATAGGGAATATGAAGTAGGAGATTCAGTGCTATTGAAGGTATCTCCGTGGAAAGGAGTGATGAGATTTGGGAAGAAAGGGAAGCTGAGTCCCAGATTCATAGGACCCTTTGAAATTTTAAGGAGAATAGGACCTCTAGCTTACGAGCTCGCCTTGCCTCCTAATCTGCAACAAGTGCACAACGTGTTCCATGTATCTATGTTAAGGAAGTACCATGCAGATGCACGACACGTAATAGAATACGAGCATGTAGATTTACAACCAGACCTGACCTACATCGAGCAACCAATAAGGATAATAGACCAAAAAGAACAAGTTTTGAGGAATAAGAATGTGAAGCTGGTTAGAATCTTGTGGAGGAATCAAAATGTCGATGAGTCAACTTGGGAACTTGAAGACGCAATGAGGAATAGATATCCCCGCTTATTTTCTAATTGATTCTGGGACGGAATCCTTGTTAGAGGGGAAGACTATAATAACTCAAATTTTTGAGACCTTGTAAAACGTTTAATGAATAGTAACCCTGACGGACGGGGAAAACTTTTTAGCCCACACTATGTAGTGCATGAGAAAATGAGTTTCGGAGTTGATATTATGAGTATAAGTACCAAATGAGTGTATGTAAACGCTATTAGTTTTCGAAGAAAATGAACTTTGAAAAATGACCATAATTACGAATCATCGAGGATTACGGGAATCATAATATAATTACGAAGTTAAAACCCTACGGATTTATATCCAAGTATGATAATTCAAAACATAAGGAATAAATACGAGAGGAATTACGTCGCGAACCATTTACAAGAAAGTATTACGAAAATGTTTAAGCGACCGAGCGAACGCGTAAATGATTAAATAAACGTAACACACTAACTAACCATGGTAGAAAAGTAACCATGGTTACTTTATCAAATAGTGAGCTAAGGTGTAGGATGATCAACCAAGGCTATCAAATAGTAAGCTAAAAAGCTAAACAAGTGGCTTAGCTTGTAATCTACCAATGCTAGCTAGATTTGTCTCCAAGATTGGCAACAAAGATCAAATCCTAGGATAGATACTAAGGAATAACAATCACATAAAAATATATCACAAGCCTCATTTCCAAGAAGCAACCAAGGAAGCATCACCAAAATCTCTCTCTTTCTCTCCTAACCTTCTCCATTCGGCCCTTCACCCTAAAACAAAGAAATCAAAATCAAAACTTCAAGCTCTAGCCATGGATAAATGCCCCCCCCCATTAATTCTCAAGCTTCCTACCAACCAAACTAAGGTAAGATAAATCTTTGAGCTCTTTTTATCAAGGTTTGATGGGTGAAATAAAATCAAGAAAGTTGATAATGAATAGTGTGAATAGTAACTCTTCTTTGGTTTCTTGATTTTAATGGTTGTTTTAGGTTTCAAAAACTATACTAAGCACTCCCAAGACTTCACCATCATAAAGAACAATCTCAAGCTCTCAATAAAGGTATAAATCTTTGACCCTACCTTATTTAAGATTTATGTTCAAGATCCTTTTAATATATAGTTGTAAACTTAGTTTTGATGGAAGTATTGTTGTAATCTTGATGTTTAGCTAAGTAGATTTAAGGTTGATTGTTGTTGCCTAAATAACATGATGTCCGTGAGAGGAGTTAGTGTGGTGATGATTATATGTTGATTATTGGTGGTAGTATAAAGAGTTAAGGCATAAACGAAACTCCGATCGTAACCGTAATCTCGTTAAAATGAACAAAACATAACTTTAAGATTCTGCAGAAAGTCCCGAAGATGTAAACTATAGTTTCTTGAAAAATAACCCTTTATTGTGATAGATAATGTCATAAGGATCGTTTAGGCGCTTGAATCGCTTGATTCTGATTTACGGATCAAAAGTTATGGCCGTTTTACTAAAAGTGATTTACGCGACAAAAACCGCTACGAATTACGAACTTTGAAAATATAAAGGATCGACTTAAGAATATTCATAAATCATGAAATTTTTACAGAGAGTAGTATATTGAGTTTTCTAACTTCCATAAAAATTTCAAGAGAAATTAATAATTTTCAATTTTATAAAATATCGGAGCCGAGACCGCGCGATTAGAAACCGTAGAATCCATAAGCGAAGCCGACGACGAAAATGAAAATGAACTTAAGATACTTTGAAAAAGGAAGCGACCATGATGTGAATAAGGGCTTAAAGGAATAATAAGGGTAATATAAGTTGAGAGGGTGCATAATAATTAGCGCATGTGTGCGGGTAGCCGTAAATTCAAAAGGGACCTAACGAAACGAATTGTGTTTATGATTATAGATTTCCGAGCGGAACCTAGAACATCCTCCACCTCGAGATACCCATACAAGTTTATGAACCCAACTCCCTTTACTGTTGTGTTGTGAAAGGATTGTTTTATTATCATTGCATAAAACCATGTTTGCCATGATACTTAGTAATTGAACTTTTCGCATAATATAGCGATGTTGTACGATAAGTGAGTATCGTAGAATGTTTAATTCTGCTTTAAGCGTGACGTATAAGTATAAGACCGTGAGTCGGTCGGAATTTCAAGATAACAACCCGGTGATCATCCCGATGATATTATAGGATGATTAAAAGTCCATAGCAGTACGCTTTAAAAGGACTCAACGTCCACTTACAAAATACTAAACACCTCGAACTTTTATTAAAACAATTTCTAAAGATCGTATTCCCTCAACTATACTTTATCATTCGAATAATAAATATCTATTTACTATTCATTTATTATGGGAGAAGTATTCTCCAGTGAATATTTATTTCAGCCTCGATTAAATATTAAAGATTATTAAATTACTTAAACATAAATTAGTTGAGGAATATTATTTCAAATATTCTTTTAAAAATATAAAAATTCGAGGTTTAATTATTCAATGATAAATATTTGATTATTAAGCATTAGTTATTTAATGGTTTAATTATGATTTAAAAATCATATAACCTGATTCAAAATACTTTCTGATTTTCGGAAAATCATTCGAATAATTTCAGATCGTCGGAGAATATTATCTCGACTTATTTTAAATATTTGGATTATAGTTTCAAAAGAAACTCCCCCTTATATAACAAATATGTTGACAATGGTCAACTCACATCTCTAGTACTTCCTCCAAAAATTCTCGGAAGTACATATAAATACGTACAAATCAAAGTGTACCTATCAACAAGCAATATGCTTGGGGAACAATATAAGTTCTAGATTGATGATGAGATTCTTACAAGGACAAGGAGGGGTAGACTCCGGTACTTCGTGGACTGGGGAGACTACCAATTTACTACCACATGAGAAGGTATCTTATATACTGATGAATATGTGGAGTATGCATACCTGAGAGGGATGGACGCAAAACTGTGTCTTGAGAGGGATAGACATGAAGTGTGTACCTGGGAGGGACAGACACAGAAAAGACCCAAATGCGGCCAGGGTGATAACCAATAATAAAAGGGAATCGTCCATCTACATGTAGAAAATGTTACTATTTCCGTAGTATGACTGATCATCGTATACGGTGGCTCCGGTGAATGTCCTATTCTTCCAATTAGAATTGTGATGCAATACCGTAACCCAAGCCTAGGTGCTGGGTTTACTATTAAGGTATTCGCAGGATAATAAAATCCACTAAAGAATTGTTTTCATAAGAAGGTGTGTATCACCAAGGAAAACTATTTTCGAATAAAATATAATTATCATATATGATGTTTTACGTGAGTTATCATACAGTCATTTTCATACTGTACATTTTTATGCTGGGCATTATAGCTCACACTTATTTTCTTAAATTGACACAACACAACAGTGAATCAAGATGCCTACCATGAGAACCACGGCCAGGAAACGGGTAGGAAATGGCCAGCTGTTCTGTAGGTTGTTTGGTGTTGTACCACAGGTAGTCCGAATAAGCTGGATTGGTTTTCAGTTGTTTTTAGTTCGGCTTATTTATAAGTATGACTTATGTAAGGTAAAAAATAAGAAACGTATATTTGACCAACGGACTAGCCTTACTTAAAGGTTATTCCCCGATAAGACTTAATTACTTTTGGGTTGTAATAATTATCACTTTGTGGTTGATCTACTCTAGTAATGAATGGTTCGTTTCAAAGATAATAACCTATAAGTGTGTGTGTAGTAAGTGTGGGGTCTTAAAGTGTGAGTATTTATATATTATGATGCGAGGTATGTGGTTTATAGTGATTGAGATGGCATGGCCTCCGAGATCCCTGACCCCGGATTTTGGAGCGCCACATTTGCCATCAAGGCATAGTTCACCTATTCTTCAGAATCTGAAGTGTCTGCCCAGTTTTTCTTCTTTGTGATAAATGCCTGGCCTTTATCACTTTTTCCTTTCTTGCAGTCAGGAGAGATGTGGCCTCTTTCACCACAATTGTAGCATTTGACATTTGAGTTGTCTCCTTTATCAGAGTTTCCTCCTTTGCCTTCAGACTTTTTGAACCCTTTCTTTTCAGAACTTCCACTTTTCCTAGAAAACTTCTTGCCCTTTCTGAATTTCTTGTAGGCTATCTTTGTGATACCCTTCACCATAAGAGCACACAGTTGAATCATCTCTGCATCAACATCCACTTTAGATAATTTTCAGATACTGAATCATCATCATCAGAGTTTGATGATTCTGAATCAGACTATATGATGAGAGCTTTTCCCTTGCCCCTCTTTGAGACAACCACTTTAGGAGATTCCTCCTCAGCTTTAAGAGCAACTGTCTTTGACTTTCTTCCATGCATTTTGCTCCTTTGATCCATCTCAAGTTCATGAGTCTTGAGCATACTATAAATTTTATCAAGAGTAGTTTCAGCAAGGTCATAGTTGTCTTTTATGATAGTAGACTTCAAATCCCAATTTTCAGGAAGAGCTAAAAGGAATTTTAGATTTGAATCTTCAAGATCATATTCCTTGTCCACCAGTGACAGATCATTCAAGAGTTTGGAAAACCTATCATATAAATCAGTTAATGACTCATCAGCTTTTGAGTCAAAGTGCTCATACTCTTGTGTGAGTATAGCTTCCTGTTCTTTTTGATGGCTTCAGTTCCCTGGCATCTTGTCTCCAAAGCATCCCATATTTCCTTTGCAGTCTTGCATCCAATAACCCTGTTTGACATGACATTGTCAATTGCACTATGCAGCAAATGCCTTACCCTTGCATCCTTGGCAATAGATGAGATATCTTCAGGTGTGTAATCACATTTCTCCTTTGGTATCATCTTTGCTGGTTGATCAGCAACCGCAACAGAGAGCTTGGTAGGCTTATATGGTCCATCATTAATTCTATCAAGGTATTCTAGATCTGTGGCTTCCAGAAACATAGCCATCTTTACCTTCCATATAGGATACTCAGATGCTCTCAGTATGGGAACCCTAATACTCTCATATCGACTGTGGGTTTGATTGTTTTGAGTATCTTGAGTTTTGGTGGGCTTAGGTGGAGTTTGTGTTTCGTCAAACATGATTGTAAATTGGATCTCACTGTTTGTATATCAACAGAGGGCTCTGATACCACTTGTTAGGTCACACAACACTATAGAAGATGGTTGAATATAGTGTTTATACAATCAAATCAATTTAGAACACAAGTATGTAACAGTAATCAAGTAATATAATAAGCTTTGTTACAAAGTAGGTTAAACTACTCTCTCAGTGATGAACACTATCACTAAGAGCTGCTAGGTTACAATGAATAATGTTCTCGTGAATGATAACACATATAGTGTAAACCCTAAGCTGTGTTTATATAGTACACAGTTACAAGATATCTTCTAATTGATATGGAATATAATTTTGTCTCCTAAAATATATCAATCAGATATTATCTTCTACAAGTCTTCTAGTTGTCCAACTCTTCATGCATATCATCTATTGTTTAGTCCAGATCCTCTCCTATAAATCAGCCGCATTCCTTATCTGAAGTCTTCCCGCACTTAAGTCCTGATATAAATCCTGACGGCCTTAAGTTCTGATATAAGTTCTGACTTCAGTAAGTTCTGATTTCCAGTAAGTCATGATAAGTCCTGATATTAAGTTCTGAAACTAAATAAATCAGATTAGACATGACATCACAAATATATCTTACACTCTTTAAAACGTAACATAAATTATATGTTCTTTAAATACCAGAGTCCAATTTTAGCATGCTATTTCCATTTCCAAATTATCTGTTTCATTACAGTAACCAAAACCAAAATCATTTGTTCCTTTACAGGAACCACAAAACAATTATCAGATACATTGGACGTTCACATGTGAAGATAGCTAAGAAGTCTATCAACACTGGACGGCTCTGGCGGCCATCCAGAATAGGTGTTCCGGAACTTAGAGACTAGCTAGGTCTTTATTTTGCTGGACTAATTGGTTCAAACAGTGTGCACAACCGACTTAGCCTCTTACGCTTCAACGCTGGGCCATTACCGAATAACGGGCCTCTTACGCAACTCCAATATCTGATCCCTTTTATCCAGTTTTCAAATCCATTTATACCTATCTCTTTTAAAACAATCTTTATCACAAAATTTTAACATCACATTTCTAAACATTTTCCAATATCAATCACAATTTCGAGATAAGTATTTCAGTAAGTTACTTTTCCCCTAAAACATGATTTAAACAGAAAAATTCATAATAACATGGGATATGTAACTCAAAATGTTCTGTTCTAGTACAAAATTTAAATCAACAATTTATTCATATAGATTACTGAACCATAAAAGGTATGATCAGAGGTACTTGCCTTGCTGAGCTTTAACTATTGAGCACTAGGTTATCCTTAGACCGATTTCGGGGCTTGGGCCTTTCGACTGGAACCTACATAATCGAAATACCCTAAATTAGACGATCACTTATTCTTGACATATCATCACTATTAATTCTACTCTTACGATATCATAACCCGACTCGTATTTATACGTACTATCTCAATACATAAAACAGGTAGGGCTCACATTCTCGAAATTCGGTTTGGTAATTATTTTCAGAAAATACGTATAACTGACGTTTCAGAAAAATAGGGTCATCGGACTCTTTTGCAAAATATTCCACTGAGTCAACAGATATTTATTTATTACACGTAATAAACTCCAAAATATTTCACCATGATACGAAAGTAGTTTTCCTAAAATATTTTATAAATATGTACTCGATTGGTATTTCCGATAATTACGGGATGCATTCTCGTATTTATGAAATTAATTTCTCGGAAATCAAGCAGCATTTCCTCTATTTATCGGACTACCAGTCGATATCATATCGACACAACCAATCATAATCAATACAATTTGCAGTCTAATCACCTACACGACTATAATAATTACACCCGACTAATTTACGTTCGAAAATAAATTTTTCGAAATAATATTTTATAGTTGCAGGACTCGGAATAATCATCACGGTCCACCGTCATCTCATCGAAATTCATCGTTGACGGCGACAAAATTCGGAGGTGCCCGTTTATTTCGGGTTTCCAACGCGAATTCCGCCGATAATTAAAATTTCCCCACGCAACTAACTTTATTTTATGAAAATTAATCAAATAATTTTTCCTGCGGAAAATATAAAAAATCCCAATCAATATTCGCACAACCGGGAAATTACAACACACGGTCGGAAAAACAGGTCGGAAAACGAAGAAATCAGGCGGCAACACATGGCACACAAAACACAGACAATAACAACCCACATACACATATATATGTATATATATCAAACAAGCAGGATTAAAACCGAAGCAAGCAACCGGAAACCAACCGGAATAAAGCGGCGGAGGCAACAATACAACAGGGAAGAGAAATGAAGGGAAAGAGGGGAGAATCGTCGGGGAACACGGGGAGAGCACGGGGGGAAGAATAGAAAGGATTGAAGGGAGAGAAAAGACCGAGCGAGAGATGTGCAAAGATATTGGTTGAAAAAAAGAGAGACTGTGTTTGTGTGTGTGTTGTGTTTTATTATATTTTTTTTTCTTTCTTTCTTTTCTCCTGAACTGCAACGTATAGGAAATTAACAGAGAATTTGACACGTATCACATCAATTGCCACGTGTACTGAATCCTGCAAGCCCCAATTATGTTCCGCATTTTACTGATTTACGAACCAATTTGTGGGTAAATAAAACTCAAAAAATTACCAAAATAATTTTAAAATTCACGGAATATTTAAAAACTAGTAAAATAAAAAATTTCATGATTTTTGAGACATTTTTGAATTTAACATTGGACCCACAATTAAATGCAACCAAAAAATCATTTAGAGATAAATAATTAACAAGATATAATTTTCTAAATTTTGTAAATTCCTATAAATAATTATTGAAATTATAAAGTCATAAAAATAATTTTAAAGATAATTTCAGTATTTATAAAAAAATCTGCAATAAAACCCCTTTTAAAACCAGAAACTAAATAATACAACTAAGTAATTAATAAGATAAATAATTTTTAAACACAACTGAGTCACACATAATTAATATTAACTCAACAAATAGCTGCAGAAGCATAATAAATTTTTATTTATTTAATATTAATTTTTAATAATACAAAAATACAGATCATTATATCTGTTATAAAAAAATTTACAAAACTTGAAAAACATAAAAAGTAAACTCTAGATAAATGCAAAATACCAGCACTACAATTTTATTTTTCACTTTTCACGTCTATTAAATGGAGCCTTGAACCAGAAACTAATAAGTAATTATAAGCTATAAGACAAACAGGCCCTAAAGTTAAGGACATAAGTGTAATTTCAGAATTCTGCGTTAGCAATTCTTTACTCCCTTTAATAATCATGAAAAAAATCCATTAGAATATAATTACAAAAGTGACTAATTTGATTCAGATTCAGTATCACAGAAGGTATCATTTTGACAGCAACCGGTAATCAAAAAGCAACGAAAGCTTGAACCGCCATGTCCACCGACTTCCAATCCATCCCTCTTATCGGTATTCAAACCCTCACCTCTACTTTGGTAATAATTATTTAGCACCATTTTTTCAAATTTTATTATGATTTTTAATTTCCAATATGCTTTCATATTTGTACTTGTATGTTTATCAATTTTTTAGCTAAACTATTATAATCAGACTCTATTATTGAGCTGATTACTATAGTTTGACGGTAATTTTATTGAAATTAAAGTTGTGTATGTGTTTTTGATTGTAGACATTAGTCCTCTAGTCGAAAAATGGGATGATTCTAATATGACACAAAACCAGGGAGTGATGGAAGTAGTTCGACAGCTCGATAAAGCTTGCAGAGAAGCTGGATTCTTCTATGTGGTAACTCTTCCCCGCCTTCGATAATTTCACTACTAGTAATACTATTTCATTTATGCGTTTTGTTGCGTTTATAAATGCAAGACTGTTCTCATTGTTGACTAATGTATTGTTTAACTAGCTTACAAGCCACCTGTTGTACTCTATTTTATAAGAATGAATTTGTTCTCACGAAAACAAATAATGTCTTTTTCACTCTTTTGTTCGTTTTCTGTTCAAAAGGCTATTGAATAGGATGCATATGTTAACTATAGTAACTTGTATTTTGGGAGTGTTTGACGCCACTTTGACTTGCAATGAACAAGATGTTAATACAAGTTGCAAAACTGTTTTGCACATAACAAATTACAATATTTAATTCTGAAATAAATAAAAGGATACAAATAAGGTATTGATAAAATATGCAAGTATAGTAAGAGAAGAAATGAGATTTTGGGGAAAGGATGAAAGGTTAGAAAAGGGAAGTACTGGAAGAGCACTGAAAATGACCTCTGGCGGAGTTGTGCCCATGATCAATTTGTGATGAGATTGATTTCTTTTAAAGATGAAAGGTAACCAATCCAAAACTGTCAAACTTACTTATTTGAAAATGACTTTTGTCATTTTTAAGAAAGGTATTGAACTTGCTCACATCTAGTGACATATAAGTGATATAAGTTGCCATAGAACAACTTTTTTAGAATTTTTTTTATTAAAAGGCACAAACAGGTCATTTGTTATTTAGCAAAAAAAAAAGAACAGGTGTTGCTCCTGAGTGTGGTTCTATACCTGTTTTCCCTTTCAGTCAGACGTTAATTGACTTCTTTAGTTACTTCCATGTTGAAATCTGACTTTGGTGTCCATTTTTTGGTTTCCCCAAGATGGAGATTTTAAAGTTTAATTTGGGATGGCAGCATTTTTCTTTCCACTTTTATGTTTTTATTCTTTCTAGAAACTGCTAATATATTTTAATTTGGCAGACAGGCCATGGTATTCCCATGTCCCTAGTAAATGAGGTGAGAAAATTAACACACAAGTTTTTCAGTCTACCCTACGAACAAAAGTTGAAGATTAAAATGACTGCAGCAACTGGATACAGGTTTGGATATGTTATTTATTACATACTTGCAGTTATCGCTTGTTTTTTCGCTATCTAAATGAAGTATGTATAAGTGCAGAGGATATCAACGAGTTGGTGAAAATGTAACCAAAGGCATTCCGGATATGCATGAAGCAATTGATGTGAGTTTACCTTCGTGTACTGCAATCTCTTATTAGATTGAAAATCGTGGATATTCAGCAGAAGATAATGGGTTGTTTGCCTACTCTTAAACAAATTACAATTTTAAGACGACTTGAGTTACTGAGGATTCTAAGTCGGAAGTCATGAATTTGACGCTTGAGGATACTAGTCCAACCACAAGTGGATCTGGATTTAAGAAGCTAAATGTCACAAATATTGGCTTGTGATATAGATTTTTATTATTGATACAAAGGGAACGGAATGATATTCATTTATTTTTTTGGCGAATAGTGTTACAGAGAACTGAAACAAGGGATGTATGGAGCTCTGGGGGATCCATTAGCAGGTTGTAACAAGTGGTATGTATTGTATTGACTACCATTCAAGTCTGTATTAGGATTATATTAAATTGAGTATTTAATGAACTTGTTTACCCTCTTTCCTTCTCAACCTCTCTAGGAAACACACCCAAACTGAGATATATATGTGAGTTTTATATGCTTTAAATTAATTTTGCGGTGCTTGATCTACAAGTGTGCAATAGAATTTACTTGTTGTTTTTGTTTTGCTATATTATCTTTCAGCTTTTACTAATGTAGCATATATGCACTAATTGACCATTAATCCAAGTAAGGACTATATTCTTTAATATATCAGTTAACAAATATGTTATGTACTAGTTTAGAATTGTTGTTTTTTTCCTAGCTAAATAGTTTAATTATTATGCACTTTACATGCTATAAACATCATTTTATGTATCATTTTTTCAGTAATTGACTGAACTTGTGTTCTATCTTGAGGGTCTTCTTTCATAGGTGTATTATATAGGTATATATTACATACTTGGAATACTATTGTAAAGAGATTAAGGTTTTGTATTGTTTATTTCTTTGTGTAGGCCAGTTGATCCTCCAAGTTTTGAAGAAGTGATGGAGGAATATATTAGCCTTTGCACAGGTTTTCTTTACCATAATTAAACAATTGCATTTTGTTGTGGGGGGTCTCTTTTAAAATCCATATTTAAAATGGTGCAAGTTTCAGCATATCTTTAGTTTAATATTGTTGCCAACAGCCTTGTCAAGGAAAATAATGCGGGGGATTGCTCTAGCTTTGGGTGCATCTTTGGATGAATTAGAGGTTAAACGAGCTGGAGATCCGTTTTGGGTGTTACGTATTATTGGTTACCCCGGGGTATCCAGTATAGATGGGCAAGACTTGCCAAATAATGACATTGGCTGGTAAATCAGTGAAGCTACTCAATTAGTTATACTTCTATCGTCACTAACTCATTATAGTTGACACTTCTCTTTTTTTGCATCGATCGCATAAACTCAGTGGAGCTCATACAGACTATGGTAAGATTGCTAGCTTCCTTCATGAAATATAGTTTAAATGTCTGGTTTGTCAATTCTGGTTGTCTTCTGCTGTTCAGGGCTGTTGACACTGGTTAATCAGGATGATGATATCACTGCATTACAGGTGTCATCTCTATCCTTTGTGTGTTACTTCCTCTTTGACAAACTTCTTTGCTTTCTTGTTTTCTGGTCTGGGTGTGTGTGTATTCAATAACCTTATTGTGTTACATATACCAACTTTGTTTATCGTTTTAATCAAGAAAGTTAAAGCAGAACATAAAGAACATTATTAGCTATAAGTTAACCGTGCTTCTGCAACCACCTAATTTAGTAAATAAAAGTGACGATCCATTGTAGACTCCGCTGAATTTCATCACCTCAGTCATGTAATGTCACCATTTTCACTTTAGGACATCTTTGCCATTCTATGTATATAAGCTGATGATAAATTATTTATGATAACGTGAAAGGTGGATGACAAGAAGAGATTGTTTAAACTAAAATTAACAGTAGTGTAACAAACTGTGAAACAAAATAGATTAGTTGCAAATTTAGTATGCAGGTACAATTTAAAAATGCAAAGACTAGCTGAATGTATTGCAGCTGGTTTTTCTTTGTTAATGATTTAGAATGCATCTTGAGATGGGGTTGGCTAAGTACCATTAGAAGCATCTGTAAAGTGGGGACACCTCCGAGGGTGTCTTTAATCTTTATTATTTTGGCCAAGGAATTTATCATAGTAGATATGCTAACTTCTGCAATAGGCTCGTGGCCAGATGTGTGAGTTTGGTGGAGATAAGTGGCTACCTGCTGCTTCACAAGAGGTGCCGAGGTGGCAATATGCGTGTGGAACGTTTTTTTTTGCTAAATATGGAACGTTTTTTTTGCTAAATACATCTCGGATGTTGTATTTTCCTCATTGTGCTTCATGTGTTGGGTGACTGCTATATCTTTGATTTTACTGGGCTTATTAGTCAATGAGGATGGTGAATAGGTGGTATACGTGAGACGTTATAGGCTTCTTGTTAGGTAGAGGTAGAGAAAGCACTGGAATCTGTTGCCATTTTGTGCTTTATCATCTAAGAGCAAGTCCAATGCTAGATGCAAAATGACTATAGTCATTGCTATAATTTGGCATCAAAAAGTGTTTTTTTGGTGCTATAATAGAACTTCAACTCCAATGCTAGTTGCATTTTGAAACCTAATAATTCCAAATTTAACTCATTTTTGTCTTTCCCTCCTATATCTTAATTAAAGTTTACCAATATGCATGTCATTTATGGTTACTTGATGATGTGGCATGGATGCATAAATACATCTCTGCTTTCAAATTTAGAACCAAGGATGCTAGATGCATATATGCATATTATTTGCATCCAAGGATAGAACTCCTTTGGAGTTGAAATTTTTAGCATTTGATTTCAAATTATGGAAATGGCACCACTTATAGCATTGCATTGGACTTGCTTTAGGAAGGTGCAAAAGTGGAAAGGGAGAGGGGGATTCCTCCACAGTAATTTTTCTGAAAAAGACTTTCTTCTCACATTATCAAGTGTATGAGGACCCATTATTCCCTTTGTGATTGTTGTGAAAGAGTTTGCTATTGGAAGCTGATATAGGTATATATTTTTCTTTGAGAGGTTCCTTTATTTGGAGGGTTTTCGTTTGTGGGAATAGGTCTGCACAATTATCTCATATGCTGCTTATCTTTTAAATGATACTACTTATTTGCTATAAAGAATTTTTTTCAACTAGGATTCAACTTCAGTACATATTGGCTATAAATTATTTATTTATATAACTTAAATTCAATTTCAGTTATTAAAAGTTATTATGATAATCAGCCCACGTGCATAACACATATCTACTACTTTGCTAATTAGTTATTACCTCGACAGCTGTTACTCATTGAATGAAGTTTCATCTGTAGTTTTGATATCATGCGAGTACCTTTAGAAATCCATTCTTACTAAAATGCCTCTAATTCGTTCTTTTTTCGTCACTCCTTTGGAGCACAAAGGTCCTAAATTGAGCTTGAAAATTATATCTGATGGTCCAGATTCAAATAGTACAAGTACCATAATGTATGGTGATGCCCTGTGTCTGGAATATTTTTTGATATGTGTCCCTATGTCAAATTTATTCTTCTGAAGGTGAGAAACCTTTCTGGTGAGTGGATATCAGCAGTTCCCATCCCGGGTGCATTTGTGTGCAACATTGGTGATATGCTGAAGGTAATATAGTTTTGCAGGAAACTCTGCTACAGAAAGTTCATCCATTATATGCAAAATATTATGTTAAACCTGATGTAATCCAGATTCTATCAAATGGAATATATGAGTCGACTTTGCATCGGGTTGTCAATTGCTCTCCAAAATATCGGGTTTGTGTTGCTTATTTCTACGAGGTTGATCTCTCATTCTCTAGATGTATTCCTATTTCCCTTTATGTTTCCTGTTTTTTTTTATATTCCTTCTTGAGTGATCCTTTTTGCATAATGCTTCATTTTATCAGCCAAATTTTGACGCTGCCATAGAACCCTTGGATATATGCACGAAGAGGACTGGCGGAACTAAAAATTATGAACCAGCTGTTTATGGGAAGCATCTTGTTAGTAAAGTCCTCACCAACTTTGTGACATAATGATGTCAGTCTGACAACATTCAATGTATTAGGAAAGAAGGTCAGCTTGAAGACCGGTTTTTTTTTTCATTTTTAATTTGTAATGAAATGGACGAAAATGAAAGTTTTGCTTCTCTTTGTATTTCAAATAAAATATAAGGTGCTTGTATTATGTACAGCATAAAGCAGGCATTAAGAGTATCTCAGTTTATAACTCCAACACAAATGTCATTTGTTGCACTTCATTAAAATTCATATTACGATCTAATGGTAAAAGCTGATGTTTACTATTATTACATCGAGATGTACTTTTCCGTCTCGGTGCATGTTGAGTATAGCCAATTAAATAGGTTTATACTCATCTTTTTAATATAATAGTATAATAGCTTTAGGAGTATCATTTTGTTGAATCAAAAAGATTTTATTTTGTAATAAAAAATTTATATTTTTAATCATGCAAGGTAAATTGGATTTTTGAGTTAAAGATATATTAATAATAATTGTAATTTGTGTAGGTTCAAATATTTATTAGTGAATGATAATTGAAACTTGTTTTATTTTGAATCAACAATATATTCGTTCAACTTCATTAATATTGTATTGAAACCTGTATAAGGTTGTTATATTCGTGGCGACGATGTATAATTAATAATATATGTCCATGGTGACGACGTGTAATTAATAATATGTCTGTCGGACGTGTAATTAATAATATGTCTGTCGTATGAGATATATATTTGAGTATATGTTATAGTGTTGGCCGTGTTGATATAGATCAAATATGGATTGTTTTCTAGTATATGGATTGTTTTCTAATATAGAGATTTATTTTCTAAGTTCGACTCAATTGTCATAACTATTTGTTTAGGTTTGTAAATCCTATTAGAATTCTATAAAGTAATTCTATAACAATTTTCATGATTATTAATTATCTTTCTATAGATATTATAGAAGGGATCAAATCAAATAATATAATATAATTTCTCTCTATGTGTGTGTATATATTCATTTAAGTTAAATATATATTGTCAATAATAAATTGAGATAAAAAATATTTATTAAACTATTGTAAATATTCGATCATAGATATATGATATTTGATTTCAATTTGATTAACCCTATTTTGTATTTTGTATATTTAACGAAATATTACATACATGCTAATTTAAAATATATTATATAATAATACGATACAAAGTAACAAATATAAAAGAAAACCATGATTAAAAATTATTAGAAAGTCTCAATAATTGCAATATCAAAGATTTATTCTTTCAAAGACACACAAACAAATGTATGAGGTTTGAGTAGGTCTTAATAGCAAGCTCTTGTTTGATTTTCTAGAAAAACATTTTTCCAATAAACAACACATACAAGAGCAAAATAATTATTTTAATAAAAAATAAAAAATCTCAAAAATAATATCACATTGTTCTCCTATTATATATATACAAGAGATTCATTTTATTTCCATCACCGAGGGTTGTGTATTTTGAAGATGTATTTTGATTTTTGAAGACGGTCAATATTTTGATAGTCGGTAAGAATTTAGTTTTCCCTCTTTCTGCTTATAACTTGTGTAGTAGTCTGTGTCACCCTGTTTCTTTTTAATGACTTCAAATGATAATTTCATATAGGTATAGGTATACACTAATTTGTAGATCATGGTTTGGTACCTTCTTTTTATCGTTCAATGAAATTATTAATTTACAATACTGAAATTTTAATACTTAGGAATCAAAGGCAACTGTAAAAATAATAGTCCAATGAATACGACATCTAATATTACACTTAGGAAAGTCCGGTACATCTTGCACTTGGGCACCTGCTTATTGAAATAGAAAGATTGATAATCCTCCGATCATCAGCATATACTGATGTAGAGTCGGAGTTTTATGCTTGCAAGTAGAAAATAAACTACATACTTAAATTACAACACTGCAGCTGCATCCAGATCTTACAACATTGATACATGAAAGATATACACAGGTTCTGAAAGTATCAGTGGCATTTGACATATTATATACTTGTTAGGTGCACTAATGGTGAATGCCGAGAGCAGCATAAGAAGGAGACGGAGCCATTGCTGGTCTTGGCACGCTATCCAGTGATGACTCTGTCGTTTTGACTGGGCAAGACATGCTTTGTAGTAGTGAATTCTCATTAGGACAGGCCGTATATTGTAAGTAGAATTTTTTACATTCAGCGTCAGGTCGCTGGTTGGGCAGGTCCTTGATGCAATTCATGTTGATGTTAAGCATATTTTGGCTTATCAGCTTTCTGCATTCCGCACCAACCTGTGTAAAATAGTTGTTGTTCAATGTAAGTTTGGACAATTTACCTAGCTTGCACAGCATCTCAGGCACTTCATTGGTAAAGTAATTCTGTGACAAATTCATCAACTCCATATTCTCCAGGCATTCGAAGGAATGTGGAATGGGACCTGTTAACTGGTTTTTGCTCACATCAAACACCCTCAGGAATTTCAAGTTTCCTATCTCATAGGGTAGGCATCCGGTGAGGCTGTTGTTCAAGAAAAGCACTTCAACCAAGGTTTTGTTACAATTACCAATACTACTAGGGATGTGACCAGTGAATAGATTGTTTGCCAAGGTGAGGTAAAGAGCTCGAACGTCACCTAAATTTTGCGGTATGTACCCGGTGAATTGGTTGTTGTTGAGAAAGAGAACATCGAGGTATAGTTTGAATGCTTCAGCTGGCACTGTCCCATTTAGACTGTTGAACCTCAGGTCCAAAAATGAGAGGGAACTTGCTTTCAAGACATCTTTTGGGAATTCTCCAATCATTTTGTTGTTGCTTAAATCCAGCTCGAACAAATTTCGAAGTTTGGAAATGTTGGCGGGAGCACCTGTAAAGTTGTTAGAGTTTGCATGGAAGAACATGAGATCAGGTATGGAACCCACAATTGTATTTATGTCTAGTAGTTTGCCTCCTTTGCCACCAAAGCGGTTGCCATTGAAGTCGATGCCAACGGCAGTGCGCTTGTTTTTTACCTTGTCGCAGATGACGCCGCTGTACGTGCAGGGGTCGTCACCTTTCCATGTATCCTTGTAGTGTTTGGGATCATACTCGATTGGTTTTCCAAAGTTTCTTATTACCCTTGCAACACGTATTAGACTAGCAGAAAGTGGAGAGGACGGGCTTGCCCGGGGCGATTTTTGTGGTGGATGTGAAGGTTGGTTTCCTGGAGGTGGTGGGGGTGGAGGACATGTAGGAGGAGGAGTTGGAGGAGGACATGGAGGAGGAGAGGGAGGAGGACAGTCCTCCGGAGGTTCGGCGGGGCTTAAATAACCACCGCCAATCACAATTTCGAGAGCCTCTCTGTTGTGGTTGTCATGGGAAATTGAAGCACCGGAAGTGATTAAGTTGTGAAAGAATGAATATGAAACAATGATAAGGAATATTGCCCTGGAGAAACAAAGTTTAGTCATTTCTACTTTACCAGGCCTGATTACGATCTCCAGTCACCCTTGAACTAAGCTATACTTATAGAAACCAAATGATCATAAGCTACATTCTCCTTGTATATTGGTAACTATCTAAAATTTTAAAATTCTCAGTTGTCAAAATTATACAGGTAAAACACCATGGATAATAAAAGTATCATTCAATAAATTGTCACATTGTATTTTTCTTTTATTTTATTAGTTTTTAGGTAAAAACTAATAACGTGCTATGGTTTTACTTTTTGGCTTCTAATAACTTAACCTTTTTTAGCTCATTCATAATGTTTATTACTTTTTTTAGATTAAATATACGTAGTTGTTTAGATAAATGAATTGTGCTAGCTTCAATATACAAATTAAAACAAAAGGGATAAATATCAAGTTCATGACTGATTGCAGCCAAATGACTCAGTTTGGTCACTGACTACAAATTTGACTCACTTTACTCACTCATTTAATTAAAATGTACAGGCCGTTAAAAGTCAATGAAGATTGTAACGGTCAGATCTGATGTGGCATGAACAGAGACCAATCAGCTGAGCTGTAGATGACGTGGACTGTACAACGGCTACATCTGGCCTTTATATACATATACATACAACCCATGGCTCTGTAATTTATCCCCTAAATATTTTAGGGTTCTTCTTTTCCATGGCAACAACAAGCACAACAAGATCTTCTCACCCCATGTCCTTAAGAAGCTCTTCTGGGTTCATTTGCGATTGTGGTGATAGGGGGAAAATGTATACGTCTTGGTCCTTGAGAAATCCAGGACGAAGGTTTTATACGTGTTCTCACTCCCAAGTAAGACATTTGTGATAGCATTAAAGATGATGTTAGTGAATTAATTTTGAATAAAAAAATTAAAATTTGAAACTTGCAGGATAGCAGGTGTGACTATTTTCAATGGTATGATACGGAGTTTCGGGGAAGGAATGCTGAAGTTATCACTCATCTCAATAATCGAAGAATTTACTTAGAAGCAAAGATAGAGTTGCTCGAAGAGAAGATTGTGATGCTCGAAGAAAAAGTAGCAAAGAAGAAGGAAAAGAACAGGGAGAAGAAAGTGAAATTTGGCAAGTATTGGAAGATACTAAAGATATTTGGATTTGTAACTGTTGTTTTCATTGCTGTGTTGGTGATGAAGTCCCAGCAGAAGAAGAATGTTAATAGTGGATGGCTCTATGTTATGTAATTTGTATGTTAGTGGTGTGAATTTCAGTTAGTGGATGGCTTCATATTGTGTTGCCACTGATGAATTTTGTGCAATTGTAATGCATCAGTATGGCTCAGTGTCCATGTACTAGCAATATTTAAATGAATGGAATGAATGCAATTATAGCATTATGAAGATTGGTGTGAAATAAGCTGCTAATGTAGATAACTTCATTCAGTCATTACATGGTTTCAAATTTTGAAACATAAGTTTTACATACTTAACCATACCAAAATGAGGTCTACTTGACCATACTTAAGACAAAAATATAGCCATCCCAAAGTTATGATTCAACTGACCATACTTAACATAAGTACATTGTTTGGGACTGATTACACTAAACCCAAAAATATAAAGTTCATAATTAAAAACCCTTAATCATCATCAAGGTTGACAGGATCATCCGGCGTATTTTTAAAAGTGAACTTTGTCTTCAACCATAATCTGTTGCTCCTCCTTGGTTCTGGTTCCACCTCATCTTCATCGCTTTCTTCTTCTTCTCCAGACATGACTTCATCACCCTCTTCTTCTCCTTCTGATTCTTCATGATCTACCTCTTCAGATTCTTCATCACCTTCTTCTCCACTGTCTACTTCAGCACCTTCTTCAGCAAGGCCTTCCATGGTTTTCTCTGTACTTGGTCCATCTGCTGCCATAGTAGGAGTTACATGTGCATCACCATGTTTAAATGGTGGAGTACTAACACATGGAGTCCCATTTGGCATATGGCCTGTTGACACAAACCCAGGATTAGGCATGAATAGTTTACCTCCACAAGCTCCTAAGAGCATTTCCTGAAATGACTGAGTCCTTGGAGTAGGTTGAGTAGTCAAGGTTTCATGGTTGCTAGGCACTTTGTTGCTTTCTTTAGAAGCCTCAATCAAGTCATCATATGTCTCATGAAGAATGTTGTCATCATAGGCTGCAAGGATGTCTTCTAGCTGACCAGCAAATTCTTCCTCCTCAATCACTGGTTCAATTTGTTTTTGCTGACATTTTTTGGCCATCCAGAAGGGCCTATCTTTTCTCTTGGTTTGAGACTTGTTCTTCATCTGTTCTTTCCCCTTCCCTTTCCCAGTAGATGCTTTAACCTTGGATGTTTCCCTTGGTTCTCCAATGACAATACCTGGTAAGGCCCTCCTTACTGGCAACTTAGTCCTAGGCCTCTCCTCTTGTCCCTGTCTCTGTTCAGATTCTCCTTCCTCTTGGCCACCTTCACCACCTTCATCTTGTTTTTCAGCTTCATTTCCCCCCTTGTTCTGTTGGTTCTGGGGGCACTTAGGCTTCTTGTGTCCTGCTTGTCTACACAAACTGCAATGCATTTTCTTCCCACTAGTTAGTTTCTGCAAACCAGGCACTCCCTCTGTAGATTTACTTTGACTACCCCCCTCCCAATGCTCTCTTCTCCTTAATCTTTTGGGCCTCCCTCTTAATTTCTTAGGAATGTCAGGTGGCAACATCACTGCTTTGTCTGTCATCTCCCAAAAATCCTCCCCTCTTAAAGCTTGCAAGGTTTGATTGTAAGACTTCATATACATTTCTTTGGTGTAATACTTTGAAACATACATGATAGGTTGATGTCTCCTATCATGTATAGCAGCCACAGCATGGGAACATGGGATCCCTGTTAGGTCCCATGCCCTACAATCACAAGTCCTATCTTCTAAGTTGACAGTCACTGCTTTTGTGCCAAATTTTACCATATACTTTTTGTCCCCATCCCAACTGGCATGCCACTTTCTAGAGTTTTTTACTGAAATGTCAAGCTTACCCTTTATTCTGGGGCAAATGACAATGTCAGCATGTTGCATAGCCTCCCTATTTGTCCTGATTCTCCTCATTATTTTGAAATGAAGTTCCTGCAACATTGTAAGAACTGGCATGTACCTACAAACATTATTAAAAAAAATCAGATAAATATAAAAGAAATCAGAAAATATGCAATAAATAATTGTGAGATAATGTACCTCTCATTAACTATCCAGGAATTAAAGCACTCTGACATATTATTCTCCACATTGTCAGCATCACATTTATTCTGAAAAAATGCCTTTGACCAGCTTTTGGGATCCAGTTTGGAGAGGTGCTCATATGCTGATTTTGAGTTCCTTTGAAGAGCTTTCATTGCTTTCTGGTAGCCAGCTGGGTATGTTGCACATGCAGCCATCCAAAAATAATTTTTAACTAATCCGGTTGGCCACCTACACATATAATAATACTTAAAATTGTCAAAATCAGTTAGGGCCATCTTTAATAGAAATATCTTTATAATGTAACTACTTACTTTTTTCTCATATTATTGTATAAGTGTCTTGTGCATAATCTGTGTTCTGCATGGGGTAGATACTCCTTCATTGCATTTTCAAGTCCCTAGCATTTATTACACCATAAGAATACGCATTCAATATGAAACAACAACCAAAAAGCATAGTAATGTAAGTTGCAAATAAATAAAGCATACCTTTTGTTGATCACTAATCACTGTGAGTCCAACTCCATTTCCAAGAATAAGATCTTCTCTAAGTAGTCCAAGGAACCATCTCCAACTTTCAGTACTTTCAGATTCTACCACTGCATATGCAACTGGGTACATCTGGTTATTACCATCCCTCCCAACTGCACTCAGCAACTGACCCCCACACACAGTTTTCAGGAAACATCCATCTACACCTAAAATTGGTCTACATCCCAACTTCCATCCTTCTTTCAATGCATGGTAGCATATGTAGATCCTTTGAAATTTATTCTGAGAATCATCGGTTATCCTGTTTGTCCTTATGTCAACACTGTTTCCTGGATTATTTTCTAGAATCTCAAAACCAAAATCCCATACCCTGGCATAATGGTCTTTCAATGTCTCTATAACCCCAACAAGAGCAGCTTGTCTAACCCTAGAACACTTTATCCTAGGGACTTCTATTTCAAGCTCTTTCCTTATTGTTTCCTGCATTTCTTTCACCTTCCACTGTGGATTCTTCCTGATTTTTTCACCATACATCTCTGTCAGTACTTTCACACTCACCAGTTTATTTTCATAAGGTTTTGTACACAAATGGTCATCAAGACATGTCTTGATCTGCACAGCTCCTCCTGCATTTTCTAGCCTACTGCACCATAAATAAAACCGACACCCTTTCTCACAACCTACTTGCACCCTCTTACTATCATTTGTTATGAAATGCAAAGCTCTCCTCTCTCTAATTCCATATCTCTTACCACTTTCCTGAACTCCTCAATAGATGCAAATTTCATCCCAACCTCCCATTTTACTATCCCTTCACTTTTATCTGGATTAAATACTTTTGTTCTCTTCTTTCTTTTGTTCCCAGGTGGAATGCCAATGTATCCCTGTTTGATATTTTCATCTTCACTTGAACTTTCATCAGACCTTAACTCATCACTGTTGTAGTCTTCCTCATCATAATCACTCCCTTCACTATCGGTATCAGATATAACTTGTTTTCTCAGGTTTCTTGCCTCCACAAGCTCTTCATCACTTTCCTTATCAGTCAACCCCTCATAATCTAAATCTTCACTGTCCTCATCACTAAATTCATCATTTTCGTTTAAAGACTCTTCTACTTCTTCAACATGTTCATCTGTCCTATGACCCCCACTACCACCAGCAGAACCACTAACATCTTCATCCATTATATCATCGGTATTTGGTGGTTTATCAGTAGATTGATTTTGATGATCCACATAAACATTCATTTTTTTTAATGGTAGAGACAGCTTAGTTAAATCCCTCATAGAGACATCATCATATAATAATCTAATACCTTTCTTGAAGCTATGACCATCATTTTGGAAGTAGTACAAATCAGTTGGGCTATAATTATATTTTTCTGCATAATCTTCAAATTCCAGTAAGATATTACATCAATGTCAACATTTTCAATTACTTCTACAGACCCCCCCACATACCCAGCATTACCCTTCACGGGTTCAACTTTAAAAACCCCATTGTGATGTAAATAAAGGGTAACCCTAGAAGACATTCCTACATAACAAAGATTATATAACTTCGATTACACACTTTTATTACAAACAAACGAAGTAAACAGCAAACACGAGATGATGTTCAACTGAATAACTAAAATATGGTGTCAAATAAGCACAACTCAGTATGCATGTCATACAGAAATCGTAAGTGTGTATATATATTTCAATACATACCTTATACGGTGCTTTGATGATAGCAATCAGTCAGTTGTTCTTCAATCTTCCACAATCAACCCAGAAACGCAAGCAATCGATCGATTCCAAGAAAAAAGAGGATTAGGGTTTCATTTCTTCCCCTCTTTCAATTCCCGCTTCTTCTCCCTTTCTTTGACATAACTGATTCTCTTTTTTTTTTTAATTTTTAACTTGGACATGTGCCACTTCAGCGACAGGTGTTGCCACTTCAGCGACATGTGTTGCCACATCAACGACAGGTGTCGTCAGACGGAAAACTTAACGTTTAACGTTAAGTTTGACCAATTTCTTCATTGACTTTTAACGGCCTGTACATTTTAATTAAATGAGTGAGTAAAGTGAGTCAAATTAAGTCATTTGGCTGCAATCAGTCATGAACTTGATATTTATCCCTAAAACAAAAGGCAAATTTATGCCGTTTTCTCTTTTTTAAAATGCATTATGTAAAAGTTAAGATATGAAGAAAAATGCATATTTATTTTAAAGATTATGGCTACAAATTGTAACAAACACGAAATTAAAAAAAAAAAAAATCAAGTTCCCCTCTTCCATGCACAAAATGAATAGAGGCAAAGCAAATTCGTAGTGGAATTCAAAGTAATGGCCAAGATTGGCTAAGACTGAAGCGGGAGGATAAGATGTGTAACGAAAATTGTGTGGAGTCTAAAATTTGTATCTGTTTGGAGCAACCTCATATTCCCCATTACAAGGGGGAGGGGGATAGTAATTGTTTGTAGGACATCTAGCTGGAATTTTACATGATGAGGACAAAAACCCAAAGACTTTGATCAAAAGTCTCCCCTGCAATTCCATGGCCTCCAAATTCTGCAAAGAAACAGATCCTCAACTTCCTGCCCCGTACTAATCCCCTGCTTTATGATTATCTCTGTGTAACTAATTACAATTAACATCCTTTTCTCAATTTCTCTACATAATGCATGTACAGTAGAGAATATTTATTAAAGGAGACTCCAAAGAGAAGTGTTAGGATAAGGAAAGAACAGCCCTAGGGAGCAAATGCGGTGCCCCTTCTGCATCAACGTCTCTTTGAAAGGGTATGGACCGTATATTCCAATCACTGTAATGACTTTTCCGACTTCCTTCTTCATATACGAGAATTCTTGCACAATTACAAGAATACAATGAATCATGACTTCGCTATCCAAAAATTAAACATTAAGCTACTAATACTAATAACAAATGCATGACAATTATCCCATCAATGTACCAGCGCTAAATAACTCTACTTTCTACTTCATCCACAAAAAGGTCCAACATAAAACTTGTACCCTTATTCGCTATCTAGCTGATAATATGTCCATGCCAGATCATCTCGCTAAATATAAACTTGTTCATCATCCTTTTAACATGGAGATCGTCACGTTAAATATGACTTTAATGTCATCATACATTGTAACATTGAACATGATATCTTTGGTTTGCTAATAAATCTTGTTAGCCAATATAGTTTTTACATATTAGAGCAGAATCATTCAAGGCAATAGACAAAACAAATAAAGCTGTAATCCTAGGGCCCTGAACTTGACAGGATGGTCACTGGACTTGAGCCGGAACGATTAAAGCCAAGATAGTACACTTGCATGTGTAGGTGGGGTAGTTAAATTCAGTCCTTTCAAACCAAAAACAATCTCCATCACCCTTTTATTAAAGTAAAATATCACCTCTCAGTTTTTGTTTTTGTCCTGTGAGACATTAACGACTTTTCAACCATTTCAAGAACATTGTGACGATCCACCACAACCTCACCCTCCTGTCAGCTCTAGGCTGTAGCAATCTGAAAGAGGCTGCCAAAGAACCCTCATGTCAAATGTTAGCTACTCCCTCTTCCCTCTGTCTCATTCATTTCTATACTCTTTTTTTTTTAATGTCCCATTCAATTCTATACATTTCAAACTTATCCAAAATAGTAAAAAATTTATAATATAAAATTCAACTACACTCACTACTTTCTCTCATTACACTCACTTTATTCATTAAATACCATATTAACCAACTTTATATTTTTTCTCACTAAATTACACTTTTTTTTTCTCATCTCACTATCTTAACAAAAGTTACATTAGTTTATTATTTTATTATGTTTCTTGCCCTCCGTGCCCGAACCATTTGTATACAAATGGCTGGGACGGAGGGAGTATTATTATGGGTAAAATGACTATTTGGTCACTGTAGTTAGTAATAACTGAGTCACCAAGTTAAAAAAGCTTTCAGTCAAATCATGAAGTATTTTAAAACTTACAAATTCATCATTGTCGTTAGTTCCATTAAATTGCATAACAGAAAAATGACGTGACATACTTTGAAGTTCATCTCAATTTTTAATTAGCTCATTAACTTTATCTCAATTTTCAATTAGATCATTAAATTTATCTCAATTTTCGATTAGGTTATCAACTAAATTTGGTTTTACAATATATTAAATTTAAGGGTTTTTATCATTAAGTCCCATTTTAAAAACCTATTTACAAATTTATCCCATTTATAATATAGATATCCCATTTTCAATTTTTTTAACTTAATCATATATATGTATATTATTGGGGACATTTTAGTCCATTCAAGTAGACAAACAATATGTATATTAATTTATTATATATATAAGTTATATAAGAGTTAAAATTTAACTGTGGGATATATTTATAATTGTTAACTAAAAGGGGACATATTTATAAAGTAACCTATTAATATGGGATACATTATACAAATTCCCTAAGTTTAAAGTTGAACATACTCATTTATTTCATATACTTAGAGAAATATCACAATTTTTAGTTTAATTAAATTTTCTCTGATTAGTTGCACTACACTTTAATTAAATTTAAGTTTGCATAACCATGTTGCTCCTGAAGTTAGGATGATTGCGGTTGTTAGGATGATAGGTGGCTGGAACTGGTTGCTGCGGCCTTTGAAAATTGCTCATGAACTGAGCTGATTCACTAGAAATAGCACACTTATCCGTCTCATGCGCACCGGCACAAAGCTCACAAACACTGGTTATATGATTCACTCCATAATTAGCCAAAGCACATTCATTTTTAAAGCCCTAAGCTGAGAAGTTATAGCAGTAGCTGCATCCACCTCCAGAATTGCTGCTACCTTGCCTTGAGGTAGTCTCTGAGAAGGGTTCTGGTATTGATTAGTAGCCATCAGTTCAATCAACTCATAAGTTTTATCGTAGCTCTTAGCCCATGAGGTTCCACCTGATGCTGCATCAAGCATGGGTCTAGATTGTGCTCCCAAGCCATTATAAAAGCAGTTGATAATCATCCAGTCAGGCATCCCATGATGAGGACACTTTCTAAGCATCTTCTTATAATGATCCCAAGCTTCACATAAAGACTCTCTCGATTGCTGCGCAAATTGAGTAGGAGCGTTTCTGATTGCAGTTGTTTTTGCCATAGGGAAGAATTTAGTAAGAAACTTTTGAGCAAGATCTTCCCAAGTAGTAATAGAGTCTGGTGGTAGAGAATGCAACCAACACTTAGCTTTATCCCTAAGAGAGAATGGGAAAAGTCTCAGCTTAACAACATCTTTAGAAACATTTTGGTATGAAGGGAAAGCTTAGTCCGAGATATGTTGGACCTTTTGATGTTATGGAGAAAGTTGGGAAAGTATCTTATAGAGTTGCATTGCCACCACAACTATCTCATGTGCATAATGTGTTTCATGTGTCTGTTTTGAGGGGCTACAAATATCATCCATTACACGTAGTTCAGTATCCATTACATAAGATTAGAGAGGATCTTTCTTGTGAGGAAGAAGCTGAGGCTATCTTAACTCGAGAGGAGCGAGTTTTGAGGAAGAACACCATTGCGTTTGTGGAAATTTTGTGGAAAAATCATTCGGAGAGAAAGGCTACTTGGAAATTAGAAAAATCTATTCGTGAGAAATATCCGCATCTGTTCGACTCAGGTAGGAGTATTAGTTTCGTTAGATTCCGTGGACGTTTTTAAGGGGGTATATATGTAATATACGTGATTTTTTTTATTTATTTTAATCAATAATAATAATAATAATAATAGATTAGGATAAGGACTTATATTATTTTTATTTAGTAATAAGAGCAGAATTGAAACTCTTATTCTCCTAAAATTTTATGAATCCTAATCAAAATAGATGAGTCAGTAGATTATCTATTTAGCTGTATTATATTCATAAACGTATGAACAAAACCTACTTTTAGTTGCCCCACAGAGACGATACAGAGAGTCTCGGGAGATTGTGCTTCATTGCTGTGTGAACCGTAGATAACTAGTAAGGTACTACAGTATTACATAGTTTTTTTTACTTTAATATAATATGCAAGTTTGCTTTCGTATTTGCTACCTAGTTTCAAGAGAGAGAAATTGATATATATTGGTGTCTTTTGTCATGGATGTACAGCCTTGAAACAAGTTTTGTATTATAATTAATTATCATTTAGTTTTTAATTTATACAATCTTGTTAATTAATTACTAGATATATGAAATTTAAGTATATACTCGTGTCCCTTCGAAGCCTTTATCTGTGATTGCATTACTAGTTATATGTACATAATTATGTAATATATTTCCAAGTTTCGATTGTTCTTTTCTGATATAATACTATGTATTGTTAATAACAAAATTTAATGATTTCTGGGTCATTAAGATTGTTATTTTGGTATTTTATTTTTATTTAATTATTTTATTTATTTAATTTTAACCGTACAGATTTTATTAAAGCTAGATGCCTGGAAGGAATACTAATTATGTGCAAAACAGAATTATTGAATAGTAATATACATAGTTTAATGGTGATAAGATTATGTGGTAATTAGTTTACTAAATAACAGTTATAAACAATTGCCTATACTCGGCCATCTGGATGTCAGTTAGTTTTAATATATAATAGTTTAATAATAATGGCAGGTTAGCGTACTAAGCTTGTTGAATGCTTAATTCATTAACCAACATTTAGTGAATTATATTTCTAAGGCAAGAAACGATTAGTTTAATATTAGGTGATTAATTAATGGTTAGTTGGTTATGAGTATGTAAATAATAAATTATAAATTTTGTATTAGGTCGGGCGCCGGGATTTTAAGGGATCGTTTGCAGATTTGTTAGTATTAGAATTTGCGAGTTTCGAGGTACGGATTCTGTCTTTTTTTTTATTCTGCGCTACTCCTCTTAGCATTTAGAAATATTTGATTCGTTCAGTTTTTCTGTATCCCGTTCATTCAATATTTGATTTGACTTGTTTTGACTTCCAAAAATTGTTTTAAAATTTATTTAGAAATTTTAAATATCTGTTTATGTGGTTTTCAAAATTTATCTATGACACCCTCTATTTTGGAAATTTAGATTAATTGTCTCAGGTGATTTTAAATTTACGAGAATATTTTTATTTGAACTCTTAGAGATATAGGGTATACCGAGTTAACTAGCTGTAGGGTTACTACAGCCATGTCATTGCGGCACCAGTGACATGACACTTCCGTGACAGTGTGATTGGTCACGACGTATCCTTCTGTCAGCTCTTGGGAGGGGCTTTTGGCCATTTTGATATTTGTTCAGGATACGTGGGTGCACCCAGACTTTGATTTGTGATTTGATTTACGGTGACGTTGTATATGCCGTACACGTTATTCATTCTGTTGCACACATTAGGTACCATATGATGTGTGTATTTGTATGTGTTCTGATCTCGGTATATAATATCTTAACCCCTAGTTGTTTCAGCCTTACTTATTTTTAAAATTGTTATTTTATTATAAATTGCTGATTATTTATTTCTGATCTCTTGTTTTATAAATTGTATTCCAAATCCGTACTGGGCGTTTGGCTCATGCCATATTCTTTTTCTGGCAGGTGCTTAGGGGGATCTGGGACTGTGCGATGGAGAGCCACCCTATTTATTGTTTAGGATTTCAGACTTTATCAGTATCTAGATTTAATTATTTATTTAGAGATTTCAACATTTATATTATTGGTTTAGACAGTTTGGAGATTTAAAATTATTTTGGAGATTTTAGACCTTTTAATTATTGTTTAGAAATATATTAGTGCTCTGTTTGCAGGTTTATGGATTTTAAGTAATATCTCCTTTTAATATTTAAAAGGGGGTGTTACAGAGATGGCATCAGAGTTTCGGTTCTTTCTTGTAGAAAACCTACTTAGGTTGACCTTTGAGTTTGGGTAGACGATAGGATGGGTGTTCTATTTAATTTTGTTTCATTCTGCTCTTTATCATTTCATTCTGCTTCATCATTTTGAAATCTGTTTGTGACTGATTCATCATATTTATTCTCGTAATCTTCATTCGTTCGCTATCTTATATTGTAGATGCCTCCTAGACGTGATCCTTTTCATATTGACCCCGCTCAGCTTACTGAGATGATAGGGCAAGCAGTGGTTCAGGCTGTATAGCAGGCTTTGGCAAACCAAGGAAATCAGAATGGCGAGGGAAATCAGAATGGAGAAGGAAATCAGAATGAAGAACGAAATCAGAATGGAGAGAAAATCAGAATGGACAAGGAAATCAGAATGGCAATGGGAATCAGAATCAGAACGGTCAAGGCCATCAGTTGGAGCCGTTTGTATGGTTGGAGAGGTTTGTGAAGCAGAAACCAGACTCTTTTAGTGCAGCACCGACTCCCATTGATGCTGAAAATTAGATTGTTCATCTCGAGAAGAGTTTTGATGCACTGGGTTGTGATGAGATTCAAAAGGTCAGGTTAGCTGTGTATAAGTTGGAGGAGGATGCTCAGAGGTGGTGAGGAGGAGTGAAAGCTACTAAAGGGGAGCAGTATACAGAGGCTTTGGAATGACAGGGATTCAAGGAGGTATTCTATGAGCAGTACTTCTCTAATGCTGATAGGGAGGCTTATTTGAGGGAGTTTCATTCTATTGTGCAGCACCATGATGAGAGCATTACTGATTATATAGCGAGGTTTATAAGGTTGGCTGGATTTGCTGGGACAGTTGCAGGGACTGCTGCGCAGCAGGCTGATAAATTTAAATGGGGGTTGAAGTCTTATCTGAGGGGCTCCATAATTTCTTTTAAATTTGATAATGTGGCAGAGGCGGCTGATGCAGCAAAGGATGTTAAGAAGGAGCACATAAATTTTAGGACTTCCAGGTCTAATAGTGGTAGTAAGAAGACTAGGGATGATCAGGGTTTTGCACAGGGTAGACAGTGGTATGAAGGTCAGAGTGGTCAGCAGGGACAGTGGCGCGGACAGAATCAGAATTGGGTTGGTCAGTCATTCCATGAACGGAATCAGTATGTTGGTCAGAATCAGAATCAGCAGTTTCAGCGACAGAAGTAGCCTAGGCAGTGGCATAATCGTGAACAGGGGCAGAGCCGTTACTCAGTATATGGGGGTAACCTTAATATGATTCCAGTGGCTCCTTGTGCTACATGTGGTGGACATCATCCAGGTAGAGATTGTTACAGACAAACTGGGGCTTGTTTCTTATGTGGTAGCATGTCCCATAGGGCAAAGGATTGTACTGTATTACGCAACACTGGTGGAGGAGGAGCTGGCGGTGGTAGTGGCAGTCAGCAGAATCCTACAGCCAGAGTGTTTGCATTGACTGCAAATCAGGCAGCAGCTAATTCAGGTACCATTTCAGGAACACTTCTTGTTGGTAGACGTGATGCTTATGTGTTATTTGATACTGGTTCAACTCATTCTGTTGTGTCATTATTGTTTGTTCGTCATCTTGGCGTTGCACCTTCGTCATTATATCCTCATATGTCTATTGCTACCCCGATGGGGAATTCTGTTATTATATCTGATATATATCCAAAGTGTATGATAGTTGTTGGAGATAGAAATTATAAGGTTAACTTGCTTCTGATGGAGATGCATGACTTTGATATTATCTTGGGTATGGATTGGTTGAGTGAACATCGTGCCACAATTGATTGTCAAGGAAAAAGGGTGATCTTTGGGGATGTAGATAAACCAGAATTTGTATACCAAGGGTCTCAGCCGAAGGGGGATGTTAAGTTAATTTCTGCTCTAAAGGCGAGTAAATTGTTGTCTAAGGGTTGCGATGGCTACCTTGCTTTTGTGAAGGATACATCGAAGGATGAACCTCGCATAGAGGATTATCCAGTTGTGAGGGAGTATGAAGATGTGTTCCCCGATGAGCTACCAGGTTTTCCACCACATAGAGAGGTAGAGTTTACTATTAAACTGGTTCCAGGTGTTGAGCCTATTTCTAAGGCGCCTTACCGAATGGCACCACTTGAGTTGCAAAAATTGAAGGAGCAGTTGCAGGAGTTGTTGGATAGAGGATTTATCAGGCCAAGTGTGTCTCCATGGGGCGCTCTTGTGTTGTTTGTGAAGAAAAAGGATGGTTCCATGAGATTGTGCATTAACTATAGGGAGTTGAATAAGGTGACTGTCAGAAACAAGTATCCTTTGCCACGTATTGATGACTTGTTTGATCAGTTGCAAGGGGCGAAGTACTTTTCGAAGATAGATTTGAGAACTGGTTACCATCACTTACGAGTTAGGGAGGAAGACATTCCGAAGACTGCATTTCACACTCGTTATGGTCATTATGAGTTTCTCGTGATGTCCTTTGGGTTGACGAATGCACCAGCGGTATTTATGGATTTGATGAATCAGGTCTTTCATGATTATCTGGATAAATTCGTGGTGGTCTTCATCGATGATATCTTGATATACTCTAGGAGCAGAGAGGAGCATTTACGTACTGTACTTGAAATTTTGAGGGAGAAGAAGTTGTTTGCGAAATTTTCCAAGTGTGAATTCTGGTTGGAGGAAGTGGCATTCTTGGGCATATTGTTTCTGGTAGGGGCATTGAGTTGGATCCTGCGAAAGTCGAGGCTATTACTAATTGGCCCAGACCTAGCAATGTGACGGAGGTGAGGAGTCTCTTAGGTTTGGCAGGTTACTACAGGCGTTTTGTGGAAGGTTTCTCTTCCATAGCTTTGCCATTGACTCAGCTAATGAGGAAGGGAATTAAGTTCGAGTGGAATGATGATCGTGAGAAGAGCTTTCAAGAGTTGAAGAAGAGGTCGGTGTCAGCTCTAATACTTGTGTTGCCATCAGGGAGTGGAGGTTTTCAGGTTTATAGTGATTCTTCTAAGAGAGGATTGGGGTGTGTTCTTATTCAGCATGGGAAAGTGATTTCTTACGCCTCTAGGCAACTTAAACCTTATGAGGTGAACTATCCTACCCATGACATGGAGTTAGCGGCTGTGGTATTTGCTTTGAAGATATGGAGACACTATCTTTATGGAGAGACTTGTGACATCTTTACTGATCACAAGAGTCTCAAATACATCTTTACTCAGAAAGAGCTTAATATGAGGCAGCGGAGGTGGCTTGAACTTCTTAAGGATTATGATGCAATTATTCAGTATCATCCAGGGAAGGCGAATGTAGTGGCAAACGCTCTTAGTAGGAAGAACTTGGGGAGTGTTGTATCTCTCATTACTCAGCCGCACCTTATTTCAGATTTGGAGCGCTTGGGTGTTGAGTTATATTTTAGAGGATCAAATGGCAGCATTGCAAATTTGAAAGTGGAACCAAATCTTGTTTCAAAGGTTAAGGAAGCCCAGAAGAATGATACAGGTTTGGAAGCTATTAGATCCGAGGTGGCAGGTGGAAAGCAAACATATTTTCATGTTGATGATGAGGGTGTGATATGGTTGGGTGGAAAATTGTGTGTGCCCGCAGACCCGACGATTCGTGAGGAAATTTTGAAGGAGGCTCATAGTTCTTCATTTTCTATTCATCCAGGTTACACTAAGATGTATAGGGATTTGAAGAAGCACTTTTGGTGGAATGGAATGAAGGTAGATATAGCAGAATTTGTGGGGAAATATCTTACATATCAACAGGTGAAGATAGATCATCAGAGGCCTAGTGGACTATTGCGGCAACTAGATATTCCAGTTTGGAAGTGCGAAAACATTACTATGGATTTTGTAACTCATTTGCCGAGGACTTTCAAGAAGAATGATGGTATATGGGTGGTGGTTGATAGACTCACTAAGTCCGCTCACTTTTTTCCTATTAGAGAGACTACTCCTGTTCATGAGTTGGCTGAGATTTTTCAGCGAGATATTGTTAGACTTCATGGCATTCCCGTGTCAATAGTTTCTGACAGGGATACGAGATTTACATCGCATTTTTGGAAGGGATTCCAGCAAGCTTGGGGTACGAGGCTTAATTTTAGTACAACTTATCATCCGCAGACTGATGGACAATTAGAAAGGACGATTCAGACATTGGAGGATATGTTGAGGGCTTGCGCGTTAGAGTGGACAGGTGATTGGGACAATTACCTGTATCTGGTATAGTTTGCGTACAATAACAGTTGACACGCGAGTATTGGTATGCCCCCATTTGAGGCTTTGTATGGTAGGAGGTGTAGGGCACCATCTTGTTGGGATGAGGTTGGAGAGAGAGTTATTGAGGGACCAGAGCTGGTTAGAATCACTAATGAGAAGGTGGAGAAAGTTAAAGAAAGTTTAAAGGAAGCTCGATCTCGTCAAAAGAGCTATGCGGACCAACACAGAAAGTTTGGTGGATTTGAATCGAGTGATCATGTGTTCTTGAAGGTATCGCCTTGTAAGGGTGTGAAGCGTTTTGGTATGAAGGATAGCTTAGTCCGAGATATGTTGGACATTTTGATGTTATGGAGAAAGTTGGGGAAGTATCTTATAGAGTTGCATTGCCGCCACAACTATCTCATGTGCATAATGCGTTTCATGTGTCTGTTTTGAGGGGCTACAAATATCATCCATTACACGTAGTTCAGTATCCATTACATAAGATTAGAGAGGATCTTTCTTGTGAGGAAGAAGCTGAGGCTATCTTAGCTCGAGAGGAGCGAGTTTTGAGGAAGAACACCATTGCGTTTGTGAAAATTTTGTGGAAAAATCATTCGGAGAGAGAGGCTACTTGGGAATTAGAAAAATCTATTCGTGAGAAATATCCGCATCTGTTCGACTCAGGTAAGAGTATTAGTTTCGTTAGATTCCGGGGACGGAATCCTTTTTAAGGGGGTATATATGAAATATACGTGATTTTTTTATTTATTTTAATTAATAATAATAATAATAATAATAGATTAGGATAAGGACTTATATTATTTTTATTTAGTAATAAGAGCAGAATTGAAACTCTTATTCTCCTAAAATTTTATGAATTCTAATCAAAATAGATGAGTCAGTAGATTATATATTTAAATGTATTATATTCATAAACGTATGAACAAAACCTACTTTTAGTTGCCCCGGAGAGACGATACAGAGAGCCTCGGGAGATTGTGCTTCATTGCTGTGTGAACCTTAGATAACTAGTAAGGTACTATAGTATTACATAGTTTTTTTTCCTTTAATATAATATGCATGTTTGCTTTCGTATTTGCTACCTAGTTTCAAGAGAGAGAAATTGATATATATTGGTGTCTTTTGTCATGGATGTACAGCCTTGAAACAAGTTTTGTATTATAGTTAATTATTATTCAGTTTTTAATTTATACAATCATGTTACTTAATTGTTAGATATATGAAATTTAAGTATATGCTCGTGTCCCTTCGAAACCTTTATCTGTGATTGCATTACTAGTTATATGTACATAATTATGTAATATATTGCCAAGTTTCGATTGTTCTTTTATGATATAATACTATGTATTGTTAATAACAAAAGTTAATGATTTCTGGGTCATTAAGATTGTTATTTTGGTATTTTATTTTTATTTAATTATTTTATTTATTTAATTTTAACCGTACAAACTTTCTTAAAGCTAGATGCCCAGAAGGAATACTAATTATGTGCAAAAATAGTAATATACATAGTTTAATGGTGATAAGATTAGGTGGTAATTAGTTTATTAAATAATAGTAATAAACAATTGCCTATACTCGGCCATCTGGATGTCAGTTAGTTTTAATATATAATAGTTTAATAATAATGGCAGGTTAGCGTACTAAGCTTGTTGAATGGTTAATTCATTAACCAACGTTTAGTGTATTATATTTTTAAGGCAAGAAACGGTTAGTTTAATATTAGGTGATTAATTAGTGGTTAGTTGGTTATGAGTATGTAAATAATAAATTGTAAATTTTGTATTAGGTCGGGAGCTGGGATTTCAGGGGATCGTTTGCAGATTTGTTAGTATTGCGAGTATCGAGGTACAGATTTTGTCCTTTTTTCTGTGCTACTCCTCTTAGTATTTAGAAATATTTGATTCGTTCAATTCTTCTGTATCCTGCTCATTCAATATTTGAGTTGACTTGTTCTGACTTCCGAAAATTGTTTTAAAATTGATTTGGAAATTTTAAATATCTGTTTATGTGGTTTTCAAAATTTATCTATGACACCCTCTGTTTTGGAAATTTAAATTAATTGTCTCAGGTGATTTTAAATTTGCAAGAATATTTTTATTTGAACCCTTAGAGATATAGGGTATACCGAGTTAACTAGCTGTAGGGGTGCTACAGTCATGTCATTGCGGCACCAGTGACATGACACTTCCGTGACAGTGTGATTGGTCACGGCGTATCCTTGTGTCAGCTCTTGGGAGGAGTTTTTGGCCATTTTGATATTTGTTCAGGATACGTTGGGTGCACCCTGACTTTGATTTGTGATTTAATTTACGGTGAAGTTGTATATGCCGTACACGTTATTCGTTCTGTTGCACACATTAGGTACCCTATGATGTGTGTATTTGTATCTGTTCTGATCTCGGTATGAAATATCTTAACCCCTCGTTGTTTCAGCCTTACTTATTTTTAAAATTGTTGTTTTATTATAAATTGCTGATTATTTATTTATGATCTCTTGTTTTATAAATTGTATTCCAAATCTGTATTGGGCGTGTGGCTCATGTCGTATTCTTTTTCTGGCAGGTGCTTGGGAAGATCCCTGGGACTGTGCGATGGAGAGCCACCCTATTTATTGTTTAGGATTTCAGACTTTATCAGTATCTAGATTTAATTATTTATTTAGAGATTCAACATTTATATTATTGGTTTAGACAGTGTGAAGATTTAATATTATTTTGGAAATTTTAGACCGTTTAATTATTATTTAAAAATATATTAATGCTATGTTTGCAGGTTTATAGATTTTAAGTAATATCTCCTTTTAATATTTAAAGGGGGTGTTACATCGACAGAAGAACAAGTACTATGAAATAGTGAAATAACTAAGCAAAGAATGAAGAAGATTAGCTTCTCCTGAACAAGGCAACATTCATTCCATCGTTTAACATAAGAAAGTACTAATTATCATAATTGGTTGCAGTGTAGCCACATATTAACATCAATATGTATCTGGATTCTGGTGTAACGGGACAAAAAATAAAAAGAAAAGGAAAACACAGTACCTGCTTTTATAAAGTAAACATTCTCCCGCAAAAGACACTCATCCACATCCAGTAAGTTAAAGAGTTAAACGTTTAGGACAATCAGTGAAGTACCGCATTAATCTCTTTTACAGATTAACTGGTGGGATTAGGCTCCACGAAGTTCCATTAATTGACTTCTGCATATGCTGGTGAACTTATGTTTGATTAAAAATAAATCTTGCCACGACTCAATATTACAAATTCACTTACCTCTTGCCACTAATTTGGGACCAACAAGTCCATGCACCAATATTTTTCTAAGATGTTTTGTCTAAACTAGTCTCTTTCCGATAAAGTGGCTTCTCAACACCAAGATCTCTAAGACGATTGATCATATTGTAAAGATATTCAAAAGTAATTTTGGTTTGTGCATTAAAATCCTCCCTCACATGAGGATGAATCCTAAACCACTCTCCCAACATCTTGTGCACATGTGCACGGATCATTCTCCATGGCACAGGATACTCCTCGCACAGCTTCAAATATTCTTCCAACAAAGTAGCCTGGTCTATTTTTCCATCATTTCTATCAGAAGAGCTTGATACCCACTCAGACGAACAAAATCCAGCAAAGAGTGCAGGGTTTTCGAGGAGTGATTCAGCCGACAGCACCCCATCAGCTCCTGTCTCTTCCAAACAACTCTGGACATCATCCATGTGCCGTACATTCCCATTAGCAAGAACCGGGATCCTGAGAGCATTTTTTACCGCCCTAATGGCATTCCAGTTGGCTCGAATTTTTTTCCCATCTTTTTCATCTCTTGTGCGGCCATGTACTGCTAGCAGAGAACAACCTGCATCCTCCACCATTTTGGCATAATCTAAGGTGTCTTGTAAATCTGGGAAGACACGAATTTTGCAAGAGACCGGAGTATCCAAATTCATTGCCAACTTTTCCACCAGAGACTTGACTAGAGGAAGATTGTTCATAAGAAATGCTCCATAGTTTCCTCGCCTAGCTATTCTCTGTGGACATCTGCAAAGAATGAAAGATATAGATTCAAATAATCACTTATAATACCAGTCTGCTGTATCCTTTACCATGCTACACCTGTAATCAGCAATTGCTGATGTGGACATCTACAGTTTTAACTAAAGAGAACTGTTCTGCAAAAGTGCAGAACAATGTGTGCATAAAATTTAAAACTTGTGTGCAAAACAACTGTTCTCACGTGTCCTCAAGCTAAACATGTGCTCCATATACATATATAGGAACATGATCAAATACAAACTTTTCTTAGGTACAAGTATTTTCTGTGCGACACATTTATAACTTGGGTTTAACATCATTTGTTAACTAATAATTAAAATCTTACTGAATACACGTAATTTAATTATTCGATATTCTTTTTTGTTTTACCAATAACAAATTACGGCATTAAAATATGAACCATAATTAAAATTTTGTTTACTTAATATTATATAATACTCAGTTATCCTTATGGGGTTCACCAATACCAGATTAGGTATAGAAATATGAAACTCTACTAATTTAATATGATTTCCTTAATCATACCAATTTAAAATTATTTTATATATTTCTATTAAACACAAGTATCACTATTTTCAACACATGATATTGAACTCATGTTATATATTTGTTGAACACCATTTAAAAAAAAATATTTTTTTTCCTAAAAATGTAGCAAAATGTTTTTTTAATAAATTATAATATGTTGGAAATGTGTTTTCGTTATAAAGTATGAGTATTTATAAAAATTAATTACAATGTAATAATGATATCAAACCCGAACACAAGTTTTATGTGTTCAACAAAAAAAGTGTGTAAGTTTGTACCTAAAAAAAGGTATTTACAAGAACTCACCCATAAATACACACACGCGAAGATGAGGAAATCAATTATGTTTGTCTTATAAGATTATATAGTTAAAAATTACTTGGAAGTTATAATTCCGTTTGTGGTAAAACCGATATACTTATTATTTTAAATTCACATTTTGACTTCATTAAAATATTTAACTAATATTATCCTTTTCTCACTATAACTTCAAGTACTTGTTATTTTTTATTTTTATACATCATAAGTTAAAATTTACTAATAAAATTATCTAAACACTTAGGGGTCATTTGTTTCCTTCTTAATCTTTCTTAATATCCTTATTTTAATGATTATGCTCATTAAAATCGTTTGAAACTTCTCTATTTTCTTCTTAATGATTGAAAATCTTCTTAATCGTTCAAGAGATAATTGTCAATTGAAGCGCTATTTGCGCCAATGTTGTACTCGAGAGTCTAGACTCTCATTTTATATATGTGTGGTTGCACTTTTTTTATATTACTTATATGTATGATTGGTATAATATAGGTCTAATTTGCTCTTTAAAACAAAAGTATTTACTCATGGACATAATATTCATATATATATATATGTGTGTGTTTAAATTTTTATATTTTTTATTCATTATCATCATCATCATTATTATGCCCTAATTTGTAAGTAAGGGTTGCAAATATAAAATAATAAATAATTGAGTTCAAGATGTGAAAACATATATTTTGACTATTTTGGAAAATATATAAAATGACATTTTCTATGATAGACACTCTCATTCAGATAGTTCAAAATTCTTTTATCCAAAAAATCTTTTTTCATTTTGTATTTAAAATATTAATTACTAGTTTAGTTCTCAGCCATATGCCCGGTTAAATTATTTTTTTTTTTAAAATTTTATCTTAATGCACATAATTTTATTTATATATCAAATGCTTATCATATAAATATTATACAAGCATGATTACAATAATAAATAAACATCAGAAAATGGTAATTTTAATTTTTTTTTCGATATTTTCCTGAATTTAACAATTAATAGAAAATAAAAAAATAAAAACAATTAATAAACATTTATGAAAATAAAATAATACTAATAACAAAGATTAAAAAAAATGAGAAATAAAGACGAGAGATAATCACCGAAGGTCGTAATCAAAGAAAAGTGGATCTCGAAAGATATGAGAAACAAGGATGAGAGATAAAAACTGGAGGTTGTAATAAAAAAGAGAGATATCAAAGTAAATTGGTGAAAATAGTTGGTGGAATATGATGTTAGCGATTGAAGAAGAAGCTGTCATTTGGGGATGCTGATGTCAGGTGGTGTTTCTTTAGACTTTAAATTACTTTAACAATCTCTTAGTAATTTTTTAAATCACTTTAAATTTCCCCTCATCACTTATCCATAAGTAACCTCTCTCTTTTCCTAACATATTTTATAATAAATTATTAAGAAAAGCTCTCTCCAATGTATTTGTATTTTCAGGGATGCGAACTACTTTTTAATAATAAAATATTATATAAGAAATGAATATAAGGAATGTCGTTAAAGATGCATATACCTATTCGTGTCCTAAGTTACTAAGAACCAATTTTTTTATATAAAATTTAAGAAATGGACGAAGAGAGTATTGGCGTTGCTCTTAGTAACATAGAAGTAGAAAAATTACTTCTACTTGCAAGTAATAAAAAAAACTATAAAATCTTTGTCAGGTTAGGTAATCTAAATGGGCACATTATCAAGTCGACGACTAGTCGGCGACTAGTCGCCTAAGTCGCTGTTGGGAAACAAGTCGAGGAGCGACTTTGTATTTCTGGCGTCCATAGGTTTACCCGACCCGACCCGTTAACCGACCCGGTCCAAATGGTCAAAATAGGGTTTTTTTAACAAAATCTTACCCGATTGTTAATCTGGAAAGAAAGAAGAAGGATTTGGGCGCCTACAACGGTGATTTAAGGTATGTTCTTCATCTCTATCTTCGTCTTCTTCTTCATATCTTTCTTTCTCTCTATTCTTTCTTCTCTCTTCTTCTGCATCTCTTCCCCGCCGAATTTTATGTACGTGTCTATATACATGTACATATATACCCGTACTTTTTCATTCTGTTTTATAAAAAAACCCTTTTAATCCTTTTTTTCTTTTATGTTTCATTAATTTATTTCATTACTTTTCTTAAAACAACAAAACAAATTTTTGAATATTCAGTTATTCAAAAACTGAATTGTTGTTATTTATTTACCCCAAAAATGTTTTTTTATTTGATTTTTTATGTTTTAAATTGATTTATAATTTTAAAATTTTATATTTATCCATAAAAATATTCAATCAATTTCTGGTTTTGAATAATAAAAAGTATCGATTTTTTTTAACCTCAGCAACAACAAGTGAGTAAAATAGATTCAGTAGAAAATTATTTCAGCCAATCAGCCATTACAAAATCTCAGTTATACTTATGACTCCATTTTGCCATATTTCTGCAGTGTAACTCAAGAAGGAGATGAAGAGGGAGTTTGATATCTTTGGGTTAACTTACATTACATATCTTTGGTACTATTAAAATATATGTATATATAAATATAATTATATCTATATATGAACGACTTGTCGACTTTTTCGACTAGTCGATTCCAAGGCTCGGGCGCCGAGTCTCGACTGGGCGACTTAATAACCTTGGCACATAGTGTAAGCATCCTGGTTTACAAATTCTGTTTCAAATAAACACAAACTAGGGATGTGGGAAAGAGATATTACCCAAGATTAATGTCCACATAATCACAATAAGGTGCCACTCTTTGAGCTGCTTCCAGTAAAGTATCTGGATCATTGGCACAGAACTGAACAAATAGTGGTCGATCTTCCTGTCATTGTTGTCAAAATTAGAGGCTTAGAATCGTATATTAAATAAAATGTCAAAATTTTGACATCACATTTTAAAGAAATTCTTGAATTGAATGGCACAGCACGGGAGAAGCAATAGTTACAAGACCCTGGCACAGTAAAAACAAGTATGCATTTTTTGGCAGGTTAAACAAGTATGCATTTTCTGGCAGGTTAAACAAGTATGCATTTTCTGGCAGGTTAGCCTGGTAAACAAGGAGAACCTGGGCTTCTGTATGGGGTCTGTCCCAGCCCCATACTAAGATGAATCTCTAGAAACACCAACACCCGGCAGCCGACAGGTAAATCCGAACGAAGGACAGCAAGTGAAACTACGGATAATTTCCTAGAATTCTCTTGCAAGGGGAATTTTTGCTATTAATAGTAAACTAATTTACTTTTCTAATCGAAATCAAATTCTTAAAAGGTAAAACATACTATCTCCTAAAATCTATATTAAACTATAATAACCGAACAAAGGTATAATTTGTAGTTGGTTAACCCCTATGTTTGGTTATCCCTCTCAATCACAATCGTTAGATTTTTTAAATAATAGGATCTGAACTGTTAATCAAATACTTAAATTAAAACATGGACAACCAAAGTTTTTCATGTTCAATTCTCTCCAACAACATATTAAATAAAGCATTACAGTACTATTTTACCAAAGTTTCCAAGTTTGATTTTGAACATTACAGTAATTCTTTTTTAAAGGTACAAATAAAAAACCACATAATTTTTTATATTACTTAATATTTTCATAAATTAAACACACTTAATATAAGACTATAATATTATCTTAATTAATTTTTAATATTTAATTACTTATATCAAAATTTTATTACAATTATATATAATATAAATAGATATTAATAAAGACCCGTGCGATCATGGGTTGTAAGAGCATCTCCAAGAGCCTCTTGGTGCATTTCTTATAAATATAATAAATAATTTTTAGGAATTTTAAGGGAAGACAACTGCAACAACACTATTTATTATGTTCCTTCTTATTAATATAATATTAAAATTAAAAAAAAAAGAAAGAGAGGAAATAGATGATTAAAAAATGGAGGGAAATAAATATTTTATTCACAAAAATGAAATAAGGGATGTGATAGGGTTCCTTAAAAATAATGGAGAAGAGGAGCATGTCAAGTTTTTGAGGAAACAAGTAGCCAGTCTCTTCGAGTGAATTTTATGTCAAATTCCTTATATTTTAAATTTAAGGATTCACATTACTAGTCTCTTGGAGATGCTCTAAGCAAGTAAATTATAAGAGCAAGTCCAATAGTACCTTAATAGTCCAACAATACCTTAATGTGTTCCTTATATATATAATAAAATAATGTCTTAGCGATTTAAGACATTGTTTTGTTTTCAACTCCAACAATGATCCTTATACACATTCCCTATTATTATTATAACAATAATATATTTGTAAAGAGTTGGACAAAAAGGGAAGGAAGAAGAGAGAGAAAAGAAGTCAAAAAAGGAAATAAGGGATGGTTGGTGGATCCTTATTAATAAGGTACAGATAGTGCTCTTAAGGGATTACTAAGAGAGGCTGTTGGAGCACTATTTTGCTCAAAATTCTTATAATCTTATTTAAGAGATCGTATATGTAGTCCGTTGGACTTGCTCTAATATCTAACTTTCTAATAATAGGCTTCCTAATCTTCTAAGGTCTTCTGTAGTCTACAACAGGTAGACTGCCAAGTTGTACATAGGTCACAGTCTCACAGACCTCTAGATTATCTCTAAATTTAACTGTTCTAGCTAGGGTTTCTCACTCCATAATCAGTTCTCTTCCTTGACCAATCAACAACCTACCCTTTAATCCATCAGTACCAGGCGCACTGACAAAACCAAAGTAAGCAGCTAACTACAAATTATTAGTTGTGCACTAGAGTACATTGTCGATCAAATAGCCAAACAATTTCATTTTTTCCTGAACAAATGTATTGATACTTCCGACAAAGTACGAGTACAACAAACTAACATGACAAAAAAATACCACTGCATAACTTAATACTTCATAGCTGTACAACCGTAATAGAGGACCAATAACTTAAAACTAATATCAGAAAACATTTCCCAACATACAAATTCACTACATATCATATTTTATTAGCAACAACTAAACACACACAAAAGTTAAAATAAAAAACTTATCCATAAAACTAAAAGTAAAATAGAATAAAAAATAGCACCTTGCAAGTGGTAAATTCTTCAAGCCTATACTTTTCACTCTCAGTAAAAATCCGAGAATGAAGCATAGGTGTATAAGCAGCAGTAGCACCATACTTTCTACACAACAATCTAAAAGGAAGTTCAGAATTATCAACCATTGGAGCCACAATCAACTTGGGCTCCCCCAATTTCTTCCAATGAGCCCAAGCCCTCTCAATTCTTGATTCCCCACTTGGGTTTGGGCTTAATCTTGGACTGCCCACTTCCAAGATTCCATCTTTTTCATTCTTTAAGCCAAGATTTTTAATGGGGTTTGCACAAAGATTGTCATCTTCCTCTGAAGCTATGTTGTTCGAAAGATTGGCTGATTGAGTGACAGTTTGGGCCATGAAAAAAGGAGGGGTTTGAGTAAGAGAAAAACTAGAGGTTTTGTGTTTGATAGATGTGTTCGAGGGGAGATTAGTCAAGAATGGTTTAAATCTCATTAGTTATTCGTTGTAGTTATGGTGGTGAAAAGAGGGGATTAGAAGTTTAGCGCCATGCTCAGCCGCAATAAACGAGGTTTCTAAGAAAGTTGGGGGTTTATATATTTGGGCCTTGATAAGCCGTGCCCAAATAATGACCGATAATTTCCGGGCGATAAAAAACATATTTAAAATCGAATACAGAATAGGGTTGGCAATTTACCCGACTCGTTCCGATCCATTTGAATTTATTTTTAGACCCGAAAGAGTTTGGATCTGAATTTGGATCTTAAATATATCGAGCTAATACCCGAGCCGAAACCCCAAATCTGTTCTCAACCCGATTCGAACCCGACATATTCTTATCTTACATAATTTTATAACAATAATACATGATTTATATAAATCAAGTATTTAAATATAATGTTTATAACTGGATCTTTGGATAATTATTGATAATTAAATTTATTATATTTAACACTAATATTGAATTATCTAAATATGTAAAGTATTCAGTTAAGCAATGCACACGCATGAGGGGTGGAACTTTTAACCTACATTTAGTAAAGTATGACCTTGAACACTGTATCAAGCCTTTATTGACAATATATAAAGTACTATTTTGTCCAAAACATTAAAAAAAATGTGTTACGTAACATATTTGCATGATAATAAATTTATTTATTTTTAAAGGATCCGAATTAAATCTTAAACTGACCCAAAACCTGAAAAAACCTGATGAATCGAATTTGGATCTTCATTTTTAATATCTGGACTCAAACCGATCTGAACCCGAAATATAACGGATCGGATTTGGATCTTAGGAAATCCGGTCTGATCCGTTGTCATCCCTCATACTGAAACGAATCGAAATCGAAAAAGTAAATAGCTAATCTGTTCCCAATTATTTGATTTTAATTTTAGGTTCGAATCAAAATATACACTCAAAAAGATCTTATCATAATAACATACAACCAGAAGGTGAACTTCAGAACATTAAAGTCCCTTCCAATGCCACAACCCCGATATTTATATTTTCCGCGTTCTAGGTTAAATTAGTATTTTACTGCGCTTCACACATTGGTCTTTTTTCACATATTTTTTTAAAACTCATTTATATTCATTAAATTATATTACTATGACTAGTAAAGGACACCGAAAATAATTGTAACATATATATACATTTCAGTTTCATTTGAATATAATCATCGTAAATAGAATATCTTATATACGTAAATAATAAGCATTATAGTAGAAGCCATAATATAGAATAGTTTGAATAATAATCAAGTATAATTGAAACAAAAGTATTCAATTAAATTACAAAAAAGGACTAAATTTTAGCCACATAATCCACCTAAAAAAAATGGCATCAAATGGTACAATGACATAATATTGTCAACTGATTAAAAGCAATAGCGTCGCATAAAAAACATATATCATAAGATTTGAGCAATGAAGAAAATATTGACATCTTCTTCCATAGATTCAAATCTTAGTTTGTCAATTCAAAGTAAGGAAATGATGTGAACATCCTGTGATAATATAAATAAAATATGGTTATTATGTTGAAAAATGCAAAAAATTGAACTTGAGAAGTTTATTTATTATGAGATTGAAAACATGTCTCACAATTAAGCAAAATAATATTGATCTTCAAATGTACTCATATGACACCTTCTGTCCCTATCACTTGCAGCCCTTACCTCAATTGATAAATTTGGATGTTGTCATGTAAGTTTAAAGGTTGCGAATGAGAGTATATTTTTTATTGAGGAACCAATATCAATGAATATCTTTCGTACCGACTTTATTTACTTCCCTCGTTCCAGAAGTAACTTCTTTATTAATATAACCATATAAAATATTATATTTATCCTTTGATGAAATGTTCTGTGGTGGATCAACTTCTGAGACCTCTACATGCAGGTTTGAAGCTATAGAATTATTTGGAACATGACAGGTGCGCTTCTCACCGAAAAAAGAGTTGCCTTCTATCTTTTCATACAGAAATTTATCAGCATTATATGCATTATATGGAACATGAATTTCGAGATCATTATCATCTCTATTTGAATGAGAAAAGGAAGAGAGATATCGTAAAAGTTGATCTTTGTCGAGCCTGAACAATGATATATTTTTTTCTGAAGAAATTGAAAATTTTATTCTCTCATAAATCTTTTCTTACACTATTTGTTTTGTTTCTACCGCATTTCCATCTTCCCCGCTTCCATGAGTAGATTCATGCAATAATTTAGTCATGAAATTAAAATTATTAATTTCACTAATATTATTTCGCTGGTTCAACTTGTTAATGAGGAGATATTATATTTCTATTACATGATTAATGTCATGTTCCAGAGGCTTCTATATTCTCAAAAGGTCCTAAGATGAAATGAAAGATCATGGTTCTGATATTGCAAAGAATTTCTTGGAGAACAAGTACCACGACCAAAGCTATCATGCCTGCAATATCGCCTCCCTCTGTTGATCAACAATAATTTCTTTTTTAAAAATATTGTAATAACTCCCAAAATTTTGAACTTTTTGTAACCCTTATGAATAGTGTTTTAGCTGAATGAGAAAATTTTTCATGCCACACTATGTAGGGGTTCTGTTATGGATATTCTGAGATTTTATTAGTACTCTATATGGTATATAAGTGTATGTAAAGATCGTCAGAATCCAATTTCGAACACTTTGATTTTTCCCGGAAATCCACTAGATACGGAAAGAATTGAGTATGAGGTAACAGGATAAAAAAGATTTAAATTAAAGGATTATAAGAGAGGATCATAAAAGGAATATAATATATTGAGAAAGGTTAAGGGAACCTAAGTAATAAGATCCCGGGTATGATCCCTCAAACGATAAACGAAAACGAAAGTTAAGCGAATCGTATAACAGATCAGCGGTCATTAGGCAAACAATTAGGAAGTTAATCAAAGAGATTAGTGGGGATGGTGTCATCCAACCAATAGAAGGAGGACAAAGGAGGGATGATGACATCATAAAGTGATGCAAGCATGACATAAGAGGGAAGGAAATGTGGTGGAATATTAACCACACAAAAATCAAGGTTAAATTGGTAATTAACCAAAAACAAATCAAATATTCAACCAACCAAGCCAAACAATTCATTTTTCATCAAAAAAAGAACACAAGGCATTTTATTTTCTTCATGCTCTCGGCTTTTTACTATTTCAAAGAGAAAGAAAATTCAAAACTCAAGATCAAGGCTTCCTAAATTGGTAAGATAATTCCCTAGTCATCCTTATGCATAGTTATGGCTATATTATGAGTTTAAGCCTTCAATTCTTTCTCAATCTTCTTCAAAAAATCAATGAAGAAGACAATGAATAGTGATTTCAAAGTTTTTAACTTGATTTTTTCTTGTTTTCCTTTAAGATCTAAGCATCCCTAAGACTTCTCAAGGCTTCTTAAGACTTCCTAGCTACTCCCACCACTTCAAGGAAGGTATATCATCTCCAAACCCTAGATTCCTTTGTATAATAAGATGATTTTGATTGTTATGGTGATATAGTAGCTTAATGCTTGTGGTTTAGAGTTTGGGTTGGAGTGGTAGTGAAATGGAATGGTGAATCTTGTTGTTTTGGTTAAAAGAACTTAAGTATAGTTAAATTCAAGCTTAAGCATAAGTATAAATGTTAATATTGAACTTATTGGGGATGTTATGATGTGATAAGGATGGACTTTGGTTGTATGAATGGATTGGGGTTGTTTGGTGATGAATTGGAGTGATATAAAATTTGGGTAATCGCGTAAACATAGCCGTCGTAATGTCCGATTTACTTTAGACTGCTTTTGTTCATAACATTAGGACCCGAGAACCCCCTGCTAGATGTTGACCATTGCCATGTTTAGATAGCTCATGTTACGAGCTTCGTTTTGATATGCAGTTCGTTTGATTCCGATATACGGTTTAGGAGAAACAACCGTTTTAAGTAACGGCGTTTCGCGAACGAAACTTTTCCCCTCGCCTTACTTTGAAACATAGGTTAAAGACCAAAAAGGATTAATTAATGTATGAAACAATTATGGTAAGAGTGTTAGGCAGTTGGTAAGACACTCGCGAAGGAATCGCCTTAAAACTCGTAATGGTTAAATTATTAAAAATGGTGGAGCCGAGGGTACTCGAGTGACTTAAGAGAATCAGTAAGCGCAAAACAAGCGTTAGAGTATAAGTTAGTTAAAGTATAGATTTACAAGTGACTTTGGTTTAATTCCAACTTACTTGTTGTTTATAGGTTACCAGACTCGTCCCGAGCCTTTTATCACCCCCAGTCGCTCAGGCAAGTTTTCTACCCGTTATAACTGTTGTTGTGATGTATATGTGTATATGCATGATCTTGCGATAAATGCATATTTGTTATTAGCAAATTCTTGCGATATATTGTAGCATGTGATATGGTACATATGCATGCCTGTTTCATATTCTTGCCATATATATCTGTTGGTTCAGTTGATAATACCTATGCTAGAGAATAGCGGTAATTTGCGTATACCCTTAGTATAGGGACCCAAAGGTGAAAACATTTTCTAAAACCGGGAGTCGAGGATCCCGAGTAGATTATATATATATATTTATATATATATGGTTATAGTTTTCACAACTATTAATCGAATAAGGGTTATTCGATAACTTTATATTATTTATTGAATATTATTTCGAATATTAATTTGAGGGCTTATGACTCCTTTTATTTTATTAATTGAATATTATTTGAATATTCATTTGAGGATGTATGACTCCTTTATTTTATTTAATGAATATTATTTATAATATTCATTCGAGGTATTATGACTCCGCTTATTACTGAAATATATTCTTTATTTTATTAAAGAATAAGGTGTCAATAATCAAACTTATTTTCGATTATTCAAATAAAGATAGTACTTTCATATATGTATATCTTTGGTTATTTAATATCCATTTCAAGTATAAGTTTTAAAACTTCTACTTCGATTATTTTTATAAGGATTATCTTTATGAGAATATTATTTAAATAATAATATTCAGATATTTTCTAGTATATCGAGACTGATTTATTTTAATAAATCAGCAATACTCCAAACATTCTTAAAAATGTTTTCGAGTCTTCAAAATGATTTTTAAAGTTAGAGTGGACCCCAAAACTCATTTTTTTCATATTTAAGATCTTCCTTTCAAAGGGGATTTAAATACTCGCTCAAAACCTGGGGGATCCAGCTCTATGGTGCATTTTACATTCGCAACGTGGTTGCTGTTTTAATAAAACAAATGAATTGATTACTTACCCAACGTTCGGGAAGTAAGCCCATCTAATTGAGTCGGCATAAGCGACATGCCGGGGTACGGTCTATCAAAGTATAAGTGGCTGGGTGGCAGTCCATCAACGCGTAAGAGGCCGGGTGGCGGTCCAGCACAAGGTCCTTATGTGGCCAGGGTGATGACCGGTGGGGGATTCATCCATCTACTAGTAGAAAAGGTTACTTATTGGTATCTTTGCCTGATCAGCAAGATATCGAGTTTATGCCAAAATTCTTTTCCTTTCCAAAATTCATTGGATGTTACAAACTCTGTTCATACTTTACATAACAGAGGTTCCAGGAAATGTTTAAGAGATATATATGTGGATATATATCGGGACTAAATAAAGTATCTCGTAACTTTATTTCATTCAATAATATTTCAAAGATTGAATCTATTCAAGTCTTAACTTGTGGTCTCATCTATGGGATGACCTTTTTTAAACCTATAATACTTTGAACAATGGTAGTTCAAGTAGCCTTATAAATGATATAAGTATAGTGAAGTATTTGGTAACTTCATCTTCCTTTAAGCTTATATCCAGTAAGTAATTATCTTACTTTTGATAAAGGTTTTCAGTAAGTTATCTATTAGATACTTGCATTATTGATTACACTATATATTATCTTGCGAGCTGTAATGCTCACTCTTGCTTTATTTCTTCATCACACAACAACAGTTAGGAAGGATGGCCAGACTCCAGCAGACCCAGCGCAAGAGCGTGGGAAGCGCCCCGCGCCTTCCCGTTGAGATCATAGCTGCTATAGCTGCAGAGGTAGATCTATCTGTAGATCAGAACATCTACTTTTGAGAATCAATTATGTATAATTATAACTTGTGGCAGATAATGGCAATTAATTGTAAACTTATTAAGTAATCATTTTGGGTTGTAATAACTTTTAAATTGTGGATTCAAAGACTTGTACTTATTTCAATTTCATCTCTGAGACTATAACGGGTTGTGGTGTGTGTTAGTGTAGGGTCACAGCATAAGGTTATTTATTATTAATTAAGTGAAGTGATAATGTGGAAAGAAAGACCGTGACGACTCGGATCCCTGACCCCGAATCTGGGGGTGTTACAGAAATGGTATCAGAGCTAAGCGTTATAAACCTCAGAGATGATGCGACGATATAATAACAAGCTCACAAAGATAATAAGAACTCTTGCCAAGTTCATGGTCGGACTACTTAAAGTAGCGCTGACAGTTAAAACCCTTACGGGAACCCTTATAAGTATCATGATAGTAACTTAGCTCGTTTAATGTGTAGGCGCCTGAGATAGAGGACCCTGAGATGTTCGAGCGTGAGCATGATGAGGCACTGCTAGATGTTGAGGATCAGGAGGAGCCTGAGATGGAGGAGGATGAGGAGGACCCCTCAGAGGAGTCAGAGACGAAGGTCATTGCTATTTCAGATGAGGAGGACCCCTCAGAGGAGTCAGAGATAGAGGTCATTGCTATTCCAGATGAGGAGGACCCGGATGAGGTCCCAGTAGCTGAGGAGCGTGTCGGACCTATGGTAGTGTATGCTGGTTCCCCTTTACCCACACTTCCTGTGGTCAGAGTTCCTACCCCTCCACCACTATCTTGGATCCCCTATGATGACAGCTCAGAGACCCATACTTCCGAGCCTAGGCAGACTGAGGAGGCACCCCCAGCGGCTCCGGATTCACCACCTCTCGACCCTGCCCACAGGCAGTCTTCATTAGCCTATGACTATGTTCAGGATGTACTGAGGACCCGATTGGCTGTTGCTGAGGCCCGACTGGATGAGGCCAGGAGGGAGTTGGATGCGGAGAGGGCGGGTAGGCGTACCCGAGCTTATGAGACTAGGGCTTCTATACCCCGATCCTTGAGGAGGGAGCTTACGGGGATAGAGCTCACGTCCCAAGCGAGGCTCAGATCGCTCCAGGGGGACAAGCATGATAGGATCTCCAGGCGGCAGGCCGACTATATCTTCCGTCGTGCGATGGAAAGGGTATGGGAGCTGACCCGCTCTGGTGTGTGATTCAGGATTGACGATGGAATAGTCTAGTTGTCTAGTTAGCCGAGGACTTAGTAAGAGCGAATTTTTCGGGATAGTTGACTTGTACATAGTGTAATAACCCCAAAATTTTTCAACTTTTTGTAACCCTTGTGAATAGTGTTTTAGCTGAATGAGAAAACTTTTCACGCCACACTATGTAGGGGTTCTGTTATGGATATTCTGGGATATTATTAGTACTCTATGAAGTATATAAGTGTATGTAAATATCGTCAGAATCCAATTCCGAACACTTTGGTTTTTCCCGGAAATCCACAAGATACGGAGAGAATTGAGTATAAGGTAACAGGATAAAAAGGATTTAAATTAAAGGATTATAATAGAGGATCATAAAAAGGAATATAATGTATTGAGAAAGGTTAAGGGAACCTAAGTAATAAGATCCCGGGTATGATCCTTCAAACGATAAACGAGAACGAAAGTTAAGCAAACCGTATAGCAGATCAGCGGTCATTAGGCAAACGATTAGGAAGTTAATCAAAGGGATTAGGGGGAATGATGTCATCCAACCAATAGAAAGAAGACAAGGAAGGAAGGATGACATCATGAGGATGAGGTAAGCATGACATGGGAAGGAAGGAGGTGTGGTTGAATAAGAACCACACAAATTCAAGGGCAAGGTAGTAATTTGCTAAATCAAGAACAAAAACCAAGCCAACCAAGCTAGCAAAATCATTTCATCAAAAAATCAAAAACAACCAAGGCATTTGTTCTTCACTTTGCTCTCGGCTTTTACACATTTTCAAGGCATAGAATTTTCAAAATCAAGATCCAAGCATCCTAAATTGGTAAGAAAATTCCCTAATCATCTTTATGCTTAGTTATGGCTATATCATGAGTTTAAGCCATTAATTCTTTCTCTAACTTCTTCATTTAATCAAGGAAGAAGACAATGAATAGTGTTTTCAAGTTTTTAACTTGAACTTTTTCTTGTTTTTCTTGAAGATCCAAGCTTTCCTAAGGCTTCTCAAAGCTTCTTAAGGCTTCCTAGCTCCACCCACCACTTCAAGGAAGGTATACCATTTCCAAACCCTAGGTTCATATATATTATAAGGTGATTTTGAGTAGTGGGTTGATGTTGTAGTTGTTGTTATGATTTAGAGTTTGAGATTTGGAATGGTAGTGTAATGGAATGGTAATTTTGTGGTTTTGATTTAAAGAAACTTAAGAATGATTAAAGTTAAGTTTAAGCATAAGTATGAAAGATTAAATTGAATTGGTTGGGGTGGTTATGATGTGATAAGGATGGAGGATGGTTGTATGTTGGATTTGAGGTTGATTTGGGTTGATTGTGGATGGTTTAAAAAATTGGAAATCGCGTAAACATAGCCGTCGTAACGGCCGATTTTCTTTGGACTGTTTTTGTGCATAGCATTAGGACCCGAGAACCCCCTTCTAGATTGTGACCACTGCCATGTTTAGATAGCTCATGTTACGAGCTTCGTTTTGATATGTAGTTCGTCCGATTCCGATTTACGGTTTAGGAGAAACGACCGTTTCAAGTAACGGCGTTTCGCGGACGAAACTTTTTCCCTCGCCTTACTTTGGAATGTAGGTTAAAGACCAAAAAGGGTGAATTAATGTATGAAACATTTATGGTAAGTGTGTTAGGCAGTTGGTAAGTCATTCGCGAAGGAATCGCTTTAAAACTCGTAAAGGTTAAATTATTAAAAATGGTGGAGCCGAGGGTACCCGAGTGACTTAAGCGAATCGGTGAGCGTAAAACTAGCATTAGAGTCTAAGTTAGTTAAATCATAGATTTACAAGTGATTTTGGTTTAATTCCAACTTACTTGTTGTTTATAGGTTATCAGACTCGTCCCGAGCCTTTCTCACCCCCAAGTCGCTCAGGCAAGTATTCTATCCGTTATACTGTTGTTGTGATGTATACACTTGTATATGCATTATCTTGCGATAGATGCATGTTGGTTATTTAGCAAATTCTTGCGATATATTGTAGCATGTGATATGGTATATATGCATGCCTGTTTCATATTCTTGAAATATATATCTGTTGGTTCAGTTGATAATACCTATGCTAGAGGATAACGGTATCTTGCATATACCCTTAGTATAGGGACTCAAAGGTGAAAATATTTTCTAAAACCGGGAGTCGAGGATCCCGAGTAATCTTGTATATATGGATATGGATATATATATATATATATATATTTATATATATATATGGTTATAGTTTTCTAAACTATTAATCGAATAAGGTTTATTCGATAACTTGAAACTTTATTTTATTATTAAATATTATTTCGAATATTATTCGAAGGCTTATGACTCTTTTATATTATTTATTGAATATTATTTGAATATTCATTCGAGGGCTTATGACTCTTTTATATTATTTATTGAATATTATTTGAATATTCATTTGAGGATGTATGACTCCTTTATTTTATTTAATGAATATTATTTATAATATTCATTCGAGGTATTATGACTCAGCTTATTTTATTTATTGAATATTATTTGAATATTCATTTGAGGATCTATGACTCTGATTATTTGCTGAGATATATTCTTTATTTTATTAAAGAATAAGATGTCAATAATCAAACTTATTTTCGATTATTCAAATAAAGATAATACTTTCATATAAGTATATCTTTGGTTATTTAATACTCGTTTCAAGTATAAATTTTAATACTTCTACTTCAATTATTTTTATAAAGATTATTCTTTATGGGAATATTATTTAATTAATAATATTCAGATATTTTCTAATATTCTGGGGACTGATTTACTTTATTAAATCAGCCTTACTCCAAACACTCTTTAAAGTGTTTTCGAGTCTTCAAAATGATTTTTAAAAGTCAGAGCGGATCCCAAAACTCATTTTTATATTTAAGATCTTCCTTTTAAAGGGGATTTAAATACTCGCTCAAAACCTGGGGAATCCGGCTCTGTGGTGTATTTTATATTCGCAACGAGGTTGCAGATTTGGTAAATGAATTGATTACTTGCCCAACGTCCGGGAAGTAAGCCCATCTCATTGAGTCGGCATAAGCGACAGGCCGGGGTACGGTCTATTATTGTGTAAGTGGCTGGGTGGCAGTCCATCAACGCGTGAGGGACCGGGGTACGGTCGAGCGCAAGGTCCTAATGCGGCCAGGGTGATGACCGGTGAGGAATTCATCCATCTACAGTAGAAAAGGTTACTTATTGGTATCTTTGCCTGATCAGCGAGATATCGGGTTTATGCCAAAATTCTTTTCCTTTCCAAAATTCATTGGATGTTTCAAACTCTGTTCATACTTTACATAACAGAGGTTTCAGGAAATGTTTAAAGGGGTATATATATGTGGATATATATATACCGGGACTAAATAAAGTATCTCATAACTTTTTCATTCAATAATCTTTCAAAGATTGAATCTATTCAAGTCTTAACTTGTGGTCTCATCTATGGGATGTTTTCTTAAAACCTATAATACTTTGAACGGTGGCAGTTCAAGTAGCTTTATATATGATATAAGTGTGGTGAAGTATTGGTAACTTCATTCCTTGTTTTTACTTATATCTAGTAAGTAATTATCTTGCATATGATAGAGATGCTATCAAGTATCCATTTAGATACTTATATTATCGTTATCACTATACATATTATCTTGCGAGCTGTAAGGCTCACTCTTGCTTTATTTCTTCATCACACAACAACAGTTAGGAGAGATGGCCAGACTCCAGCAGACCCAGCGCAAGCGCGTGGGAAGCGTCCCGCGTCTTCCCGCTGATGTTGTAGCTGCTATAGCTGCAGAGGTAGATCCATTGTAGTTTAGACCATCTACTTTTGAGAATCAAATTATGTATAATTATAACTTGTGGCAGATAATGGCAATTAACTGTAAATTATCAAGTAATCATTTTGGGTTGTAATAATTTTAAATTGTGGATTCAAAGACTTGTACTTATTTCAATTTCATCTCTGAGACTATAACGGGTTGTGGTGTGTGTTAGTGTGGGGTCACAGTATGAGGTTATTTATTATTAATTGAGTGAAGTGATATTGTGGAAAGAAAGACCGTGACAACCCGGATCCCCGACCCCGGATCTGGGGGTGTTACAGAAATGGTATCAGAGCCAAGCGTTATAAACCTCAGAGATGATGCGACGATATAATAACAAACTCACAAAGATAATAAGAACTCTTGCCAAGTTCATGGTCGGACTACTTAAAGTAGTGCTGACAGTTAAAACCCTTACGGGAACCCTTATAAGTATCATGATAGTAACTTAGCTCGTTTAATGTGTAGGCGCCTGAGATGGAGGACCCCGAGATGTTCGAGCGTGAGCATGATGAGGCACTGCTAGATGTTGAGGATCAGGAGGAGCCTGAGATGGAGGAGGATGAGGAGGACCCCCCCAGAGGAGCCTGAGACGGAGGTCATTGCTGTTTCAGATGAGGAGGACCCCTCAGAGGAGTCGGAGACAGAGGTTATTGCTATTCCAGATGAGGAGGACCCGGATGAGGTCCCAGTAGCTGAGGAGCGTGTTGGATCTATGGTAGTGTATGCTGGTATCCCTTTACCCACACTTCCGGTGGTCAGAGCCCCTACCCCTCCACCACTATCTTGGATTCCTGATGATGACAGCTCAGAGACCCATACTTCCGAGCCTAGGCAGACCGAGGAGGCACCCTCAGCGGCTCCGGATTCACCACTTCTTGACCCTGCCCAGAGACAGTCTTCGTTAGCTCATGGATATGTTCAGGATGTTTTGAGGACCCGAGTGGCTGTTGCCGAGGCCCGACTGCATGAGGCCAGGAGGGAGTTGGATGCAGAGAGGGCGGGTAGGCGTACCCGAGCTTATGAGACCAGGGCTTATATACCCCGATCCTTGAGGAGGGAGCTTACGGGGATAGAGCTCACGTCCCGAGCGAGACTCAGATCTCTCCAGGGGGACAGGCATGGTAGGATCTCCAGGCGGCAGGCCGACTATATCTTCCGTCGTGCGATGGAAAGGGTTTGGGAGCTGACCCGTTCCGGTGTGTGATTCAGGATTGATGATGGAATAGTCTAGTTGTCTAGTTAGCCGAGGCCTTAGTAAGAGCCAATTTTCCGGGATAGTTGACTTGTATATAGCATCCCTTTTTCTGACTAGACAGATAGACTCTTGTGTATCACTTTTGGGACAGATGACTGTAGCACTGTTGTACTTTTGACCAGATCAAACTATATATTCTCGCATTATGTATATATTTGTTTCCTTTCAGTTCAGTTCCATAGTGACGGGATCACTGTTTTATTATTATTATTACTGCACTTCGTATTAGAACTTTCTTAAAATAATAGAATTGCGATATACGTTCTCCCCATTATAAGAGCTGTGCAAGGCACAATGTTGTATATGATTGTGACCTAACGTTGAATTTTTTCCCAATAATTGTTTTTATTATTATCAGAATCATGCCGCCAAGAAAGATTGGAACTAGGGCGAACCCTGGGTCTGAGGACCAGGGAAGCCATAATCAGGACAATAGAAACCAAGAACACAGTGAAGAGGAAGATGAGGATTATGTGGAACAGGATGACTCCCTGTATGAAGAAGAAGAGGAAACATATGATGTTGAGGGATTTGAGATAGAGGCTGAAGAAGGAGAAACCGAGGTTGAGCAACCAGTACCAAACCCAGGCATGGATCCCATGAGCCAGTTCATGCAACTCCTAAGACAGAATTTGGAACGTCAACCCAACCCACCCCCTCAAGGAAGTAACAATGCAGTGGCAAACTCTTTCAGGGCTTTTAAGTCCCTTAAGCCCCCTGAGTTCCACGGATCAGCCGACCCAGTTGAGGCAAGGGCATGGTTAAAGGAAATGGAGAAATCTTTTGAGATTTTGAGTATCGATGAGGCACAGAAAACTGTATTTGCTACCTACCTTCTGAAAGGAGAAGCTAACTACTGGTGGGAGGCCAAGAAAAACATGGAGACAGATGCTATAATAACCTGGGAGAGATTTAGTCAGTTGTTTCTGGGGAAGTATTTCCCGAGGTTTATGGAAAACCAGATGGAGCTCAAGTTCTTGGAGCTAAAGCAGAATAACTTGTCTGTAGCAGAGTACGAAGCAAAATTTACTGAATTATCAAGGTTTGTGCCGGAGTTTGTAAGCACCGAGGAAAAGAAAGCTAGGAGGTTTCAGCAGGGACTGAAACCATGGATTCAGAATAGGGTGGCAATCCTTGAGCTTACGGACTATGCCACTCTGGTGCAAAAGGCAACGATTGTAGATACTTATATTATTGTTATCAAGTATGATAGAGATGCTATCAAGTATCCATTTAGATACTTTATTATTGTTATCACTATGTATTAACTTGCGAGCTGTAAGGCTCACTCTTGCTTTATTTCTTCATCACACAACAACAGTTAGGAGAGATGGCCAGACTCCAGCAGACCCAGCGCAAGCGCGTGGGAAGCGTCCCGCGTCTTCCCGCTGATGTTGTAGCTGCTATAGCTGCAGAGGTAGATCCATTGTAGTTTAGACCATCTACTTTTGAGAATCAAATTATGTATAATTATAACTTGTGGCAGATAATGGCAATTAACTGTAAATTATCAAGTAATCATTTTGGGTTGTAATAATTTTAAATTGTGGATTCAAAGACTTGTACTTATTTCAATTTCATCTCTGAGACTATAACGGGTTGTGGTGTGTGTTAGTGTGGGGTCACAGTATGAGGTTATTTATTATTAATTGAGTGAAGTGATATTGTGGAAAGAAAGACCGTGAAAACCCGGATCCCCGACCCCGGATCTGGGGGTGTTACACAGGTGCTGATGCTTCTTGAGAGTCTTGAGTTGTGGTAGGATGTTCAGCTTGCTCCCCCTGGACAAGTGCATTTTCTTTTGGAGTTGTTACCACAGTTTCAATGACATCAGAACTTAACCCGTCAGAACTTATAGGATCAGAGTTTAAGTCATCGGAATTTACAGAATCAGAATTTAAATCTTCATTTTCAAATCTCAGTTGATCATGATCATTGAAATCTTCAAGTCCAGTAATCTTCTTATCATCAAAAGATACATTGATAGATTCCATGACAACCCTTGTTCTTAAATTGTAGACTCTGAAGGCTTTTGTGGAAAGTGGATATCCAACAAAAATTCCTTCATCAGCTTTTAGATCAAATTTTGACAGCTGAGAAAGAAGTAGAGCAGCATAAAGTAGAAGTAGAATCAAGGAAGACTACTGTTGAGCACACTCCTCCTGAGGGTAATACAGGGGAGAAACAAATCTATACTCCACCATCTTTTCCTAAGCGGCTGCAGAAGAAAACGCTGGACAAGCAATTTGAGAAGTTTCTGGAGGTGTTCAAGAAACTTCATATCAACATACCTTTCGCTGAGGGTCTTGAGCAGATGCCTAGTTACGCAAAGTTTATGAAAGGTATTCTCTCTTGGAAAGTGAAGCTAGATGATTTAGAGACAGTCACTCTCACGGAGGAATGCAATGTTGTGCTGCAACATAAGTTGCCTCCGAAGCTTAAAGATCTAGGAAGCTTCACTATTCCGTGTACTATTGGAAAAGTGTCCTTTGATAGATGCTTATGTCACTTGGGAGCTAGCATCAATCTGATGCCTTTGTCAATCTTCAAGCAGTTGGACTTACCTGATCCAAAACCGATTTATATGACTTTGCAATTGGCCAACCGTCTATTACATATCCGCGAGGTATTGAGGAGGATGTCTTGGTCAAGGTTGATAAACTCATCTTCCCTACTGATTTTGTAATTCTTGATTTCGAGGAGGATAAGAAAATTCCCATAATTTTGGGAAGACCTTTCTTGGCGACTGACCGAACCTTGATAGATGTGCAGAAGGGTGAGGTCACAATGCGAGTGCTGGATCAGGATGTAACTTTTAATGTGTTTAATTCTATGAAATTTCCTACGGAAATGAGGAGTGCTTAAAGGTGGAGTTGGTCGATTATGTGGTTACTTCAGAACTTGATCACTTGCTAAGGTCCGATGCCTTAGAAAAAGCCTTATTAGGGAATTCAGATAGTGAAGATGATGAAGGTGAAGAACAATTACAATATTTGAATACTTCTCCCTGGAAGAGGAAGATTGATATGCCTTTTGAATCTCTTGGAATGGAGGAATTGAACAAAGCTCCTAAATGCCTCAAGCCATCTATTGAGGAAGCTCCCACTCTTGAGCTTAAGCCTTTACCTGAGCATTTGAGGTACGCGTTTTTAGATGATGCATCTACCTTGCCTGTTATTATTGCATCTGACCTTCAGGTAGTGACGAGGAAAAGCTTCTGAGGATTCTGAGATAGTTCAAATCAGCAATTGGTTGGACTATAGCAGATATCCAGGGAATCAGCATGCATAAAATTATGCTAGAGGAAGGTAGCAAGCCTACGGTCGAACAGCAAAGAAGACTTAATCTGATCATGAAGAAAGTAGTGAAGAAGGAAATTCTTAAGTGGCTAGATGCAGGGATCAATTATCATATCTCTGATAGTTCATGGGTGAGCCCAGTTCAATGTGTACCAAAAAAAAGGTGGAATTACTGTGGTAGCAAATGAGAAGAATGGGCTTATTCCTACACGAACAGTCAGGGGGGGGGGAGAGTTTGCATGGACTACAGGAAGCTGAACAAGGCCACTAGGAAGGATCACTTCCCTTTTCCCTTTATTGACCAGATGCTTGATAGATCGGCTGGTCACGAGTACTAATATGTTCTGGATGGCTATTCGGGTTACAATCAGATTTGTATCGCTCCTGAAGATCAGGTGAAGACTACCATCACTTGTTCATTTGGTACTTTCACCTTCAGACGAGTTTCTTTTGGTTTGTGTGGTGCACCAACCATATTTTAGAGATGTATGATGGCCATCTTTTCTGATATGATTGGCCAGAATGTGGAGGTTTTCATGGACGATTTCTCTGTATTTGGCGATTCTTTTGATGAATGCTTGCAAAATCTGGGACACGTTCTCAAGAGGTGTGTTGAGATAAATCTGGTTCTCAATTGGGAGAAATGTCACTTTATGGTGTGACAGGGCATTATTCTCGGGCACAAGATTTCTAGTAAGGGTCTTGAGGTGGACAAAGCCAAGGTGGAGGTCATTGAGAATTATCCTCCACCTATTTCTGTTTAGGGAATTCTTAGTTTTCTCGGCCATGCGGGTTTCTATAGGCATTTCATCAAAGACTTCTCCAAGATTTCGAATCTATTATGCAGTTTTGCTAGAGAAGATGTCCCTTTCAAGTTTAATGACGAGTGCCTTACAGCTTTTAAGACATTGAAGAAGAGTTTTATCACGGCGCCGGTCATAACTGCACCTGATTGGAATGAACCTTTTGAGATGATTTGCGATGCAAGTGACTATTCAGTTGGAGCAGTTCTTGGGCAGAGGAAGAACAACATATTTCATGTGGTCTACTATGCTAGCAAGACCCTAAATGGTGCTCAACTAAATTATACTACTACGGAGAAAGAACTTTTGGCTATTGTCTATGGTTTTGAGAAATTTGGATCTTATCTACTTGGGACTAAGGTGTTAGTTTTCACTAATCATGCTGCAATTCGTTATCTCGTCTCAAAGAAGGACTCGAAGCCTAGATTGATTAGATGGGTTCTTTTGCTTCAAGAATTTGAACTAGAGATCAAGGACAGAAAGGGGACTAAAAATCAAGTCATTGATTATCTCTCGCGTTTAGAGAACCCTAATGCTACTTCATTGGATAAGACATTGATAAATGAGTCTTTTCCCGATGAGCAGCTATTTTGAGTGCAAGAAGAAGAACCATGGTTTGCAGACATTGTGAACTACCTTGTGAGTAATATCATGCCTCCCGACTTATCTTATGCTCAAAGGAAGAAGTTTCTACATGAAGTGAAGTGGTATATATGGGATGAGCCATTTCTTTTTCGACAAGGAGCTGACCAAATCATCAGGAGATATATTCCTTACAGCAAAACGGGGGGGATCTTGCGAGATTGCCACTCAACGGCTTATGGAGGACATTATGGTGGAGAAAAGATAAAACTCGTATTCTTCAAGCAGGTTTCTTTTGGCCAACCTTGTTTAAAGATGCTCACCAGTTCATTTTGAAATGTGATCGATGTCAACGTGTGGTTAATATGTCTAGAGGGATGAGATGCCTCTTAATGTGCTTCTCGAGGTTGAAGTCTTCGATGTTTGGGGAATTGATTTCATGGGGCCATTTGTCTCATCTTGTAACAATCAGTACATCTTGTTGGCGGTTGATTATGTGTCAAAATGGGTTGAAGTTAAGGCGTTGCCAACGAACGATGCGAAAGTGGTGCCTAATTGTCTTCACAAGCAGACATTCACAAGGTTTGGAACTCCAAGAGTCATAATCAGTGATGAGGGGTCACATTTTTGCAATCAAGTTCACTGCTATGATGCAAAGGTAGAATGTGAATCATCACATTTTTACGGCTTATCATCCTTAGACAAATGGTCAAGCTGAGGTGTCTAACAGAGAGATCAAGCGCATTTTAGAGAAAGTTGTGTGTTCATCAAGGAAAGATTGATCTTTGAAGCTTGATGAAGTTGTTTGGGCGTATAGAACAACATGCAAGACTCTATTGGGAATGTCACCATTTTAGTTGGTTTATGGTAAGGGGTGTCATTTGCCAGTAGAGCTTAAACATAAGGCATATTGGGCTTTGAAGAAATTGAATCTTGACTTGGATGCAGCTGGAAAGAAGAGGATGCTTCAATTGAATGAACTCGACGAGTTTTGACTTCAAGCTTATGAGAACAACAAAATGTACAAGGAGAAAGTCAAGAGGTGGCATGATAGGGGTCTAGTGCTCAAATTATTTGTGCCGGGGCAACAAGTTCTTTTGTTCAACTCTCGTCTCCGTCTTTTTCCTGGAAAGTTGAAGTCAAGGTGGTCAGGGCCCTTTATAAACAAAAAAGCATTTCCGCATGGAGCGGTGGAAATTTTTGAAAGTGATCCGGGCCAAGCATTCAAGGTAAATGGTCAGAGCTTGAAGCATTACTATAGTGACATGGCAAACCGCGAGGTGGTTAGTGTCGTTCTATTGTCCATTTGAGCTCAAGGTTTTACGTCGAGCTAGCGACGTAAAATAAGCGCTTCTTGGGAGGCAACTCAAGTTTGTTGTACATTAGTAGGTAGAGGAAGCAAGAAAAAATGAGAAAAAACACAAAAAAGTCAAAAAAAGAAAAAAATTTAGAGTCAACTTCAGTAGCCAAGCGCGCCCGCGCTGATCTAGCGCGTGGCTGAGCTATTTTTCTAAAAGGTAAGCGCGCCTGCGCTGATCTAGCACGTGGCCATGCCAGTTTTCTAGAAGGTGAGCTCGCCCGCGCTGTCCAAACGCGCGCGCACTGTCCAAGCGCGCGGCCGCGTCGGGTCCTGTTCGAAAAAAAAAAAAATAAAAACAACAGTTTTTAAGGGAATTTCGGAATTTTAACTATAAAATCAATTTCAAACCGAATTTTACTCTTCCTCATCCCAAATTTCCCTCTCCAAATCAAACCCATTATTCCCACGATTCACATAATCAATTTCCATTTCTATTCCATATCTAATTCTCATCTCTCCATCTATAAATACACACTCTTATATACAGACTTCTCTACCACTTCACAAATTCTCAAACACAAATCTCTCTCAAACACTTAGTTTTATTCTCTCTTATTCAATCCCAATGGCACCCAAGAGGCAAAGAATACAAGTAGGCAGTAGCACTGCCGATTCTTCATCTGTGGGTGGTGTGAGGCCAAGTTTTTCTACTCCTGAGGCTGAAGAAGAGTACACGAGGCTTCTCTCGAAGCCTATTACTAAGGAGCGAGGTTTTCTGCCATCAGGGAAGGATGGCAAGCTGTTGGAGATGATTCTTGAGATGGGTTGAGTTCCTTTTTGTGAGGCTCCCGCTGCTGTGCCCATGAGTGTTGTACGGGAGTTTTATGCTAACGCTAAGGCGGAGAAGAATGGCTTCACGGTAGTTAGGGGGATGACTATAGAGTACAGTGCTGATGCCATTAGGAGGGTGATTGAGCAGCCCGTGAGGAAGCCCGGTCAGGACACGTGGAATGATAAGAATCCCGAGGACTTCAACTTGGATCTGATCGTTGCGACTCTGTGTGTGCCTAAGACTCACTGGAAGTTCAAGAGGGGCACTACTGATTACTCCACGTTCCTTGCGTCGTGCATGAACAGGTTCACACGGTCTTGGAATTCGTTTATTTATGTTAACATCATATCGTCTTCGCATGTGCATGAGATTACTATGGAGCGTGCTCATCTGCTATGCGGTATTCTTCAGAGCGATTACATTGATTTGGGGATGGTGATTTATCAGGGGATTTTGAGATTCTTGAGAGGTGGTACCACAGGTGCTATATCTTATATGTCCGTTGTGACGAAGCTGTGCGTGGCGGTTGGTGTTCATTGGCCCGCACATGAGCAGCTTCAGCTTCGAAGTGCTCCTATCAACAGTTCTACGATGTTGAGCATGAAGGAGTGGTATGGAGGGAAGCCCGATCCTTAGGGGCTTGGTTATTCATATTTTCATCTTCCAGGTGTTGTAACCATGGATCAGGCTACTGCGGGAGGTTCTTCGCAGGGCCGTAGAGCAGCTTGGAGAGCTCATTTAGGAGAGGAGGCTGGTTCGTCACAGCAGTAGCAGCAGGAGGAGGCTGGAGCAGATGTTGGAGCTGGTTTGAGTTCGACACATTATAGGATTCTAGCGAAGAGGATGGATCCGATGCACGATATCTATAGTCGGTTTGCACATGATCTCACCCAGGCACTTGGGACAGCTCTCAAAGCCACCGGTATTGACATCCAGTGGCCAGTATTTGGTGAGGATTCCGTGTATCCGCCTCCTGACACTCCTGACACTCCACCCGTTGAGGGTGATGATTCTGATTCGCAGTAGGTATTCCTGATTCCTTACTATTATCTTGACTGAGGACAGTGAATATTTTAAGTTTGGGGGTAGTAGTTGAAGGAATATGTTTGTGTGAGTCACATTTAGTTTGCATACTCATGATAGTTTAGTGCATATAGTTTGCATATTTTTCCATGTAGTTTTTTTTTATTATTTTTGGTAGTTTTTATGATAATTTGTTCATGTAGTTGCATGCATGTGCAAAATAACGTGATCCCTTAGATGATTTTTCTGATTAATCTGTGATATTGATGCTAGTGTAGTGATGTCGTATTTAGTGATGTTAAGTCTTATCGAATTAATTTGCATGCTAGAGACAATTGTATTTCACTAAGTCTTATAGGTTGCTAAAGTTCTAGATAATGGTCATGGTTTATTTGTTTGTCAAGGTTTAATCGCTTGTTTATATTTAGAATTTAGGATATTCTCTTAATAATAAATTAGCATGGAGATTTAAAAAAATTGGAGAAAATTGGATTTCATTGCTAATTGTGTGGCTAGGTGTCAAATGGCTAGTAACCGACTCATATTTATATGAGTAGTCTAGGGTTGAGCGAGATGGAGCGAAACACACTCGTTCAGAAATTTGGAAAAAAAAAGAAAAAAAAAAAAGTGTTATGTATAATTGATCATGAGTGGGCTCTTTAGTACTCGAGTTATTAAGTTCTAGGGGACTTTGTGCCTAGTGACCTAAGGCTTTTATAGTCTGGGATCCGCTAACCTAACGCTCGCTACATGGGTACTATTGTATAAGTCTTTTGTGGACCTCACTCATTGCACGATCAAATAAGCATACTTGTGTTTTTTGTTGTGAATAAAAGCGTGAATCTATGTTAAACTCTGATATAAGAATTGAAGTATTATAAGTTATTTTGAGTCTAGCTTTATTCTATTTATAAACTTGTGATTGTTTTGATAGGTAGTGAGTCATGATTGTTCATCTAGTTACGATAGTATATCTGTAAGCAGTTGCACACACGTACGTCTTTGGTTTGTAGATTGATTTATGAGGTTTGGTTGATTTATGCAAAAAAATGCATTTGATGAGGTGTTGCTTGTTGATTGGTTTAGTTATTCCATGGGATCGTTGCATTCATTTAGTTGCATTCATGCATTTGTATTTCTTGTTTTTTTTGAGTTTGTTTATGCTTGAGGACAAACATCGATTCAAGTTTGGGTGTATGTTGAGTGGCATTTATGACACTTTATAATGCTCTATTAAGCTTTGAATTGGTGTATTTATACTCAAGTTATTGGTGTTTTAATGTGTTTTCTAGTGTTTTTTGCATTTCAGGCATTAATCTGAGAATCAGGTGAATTAGCATTGTTTTTATGCTAATATGGTGTTAGGATGGTGTCCAAGGAATAAAGCTCGCGAATACCGGCTCAAAACTGCAAGAAAAAGAAGTCATCAAAATTTTGGTAGAAGCCCAGCACGCCCGCGCTGATCAAGCGCGCCCCGCGCCCAAACTACAGAGAGCCAGCGCGCCCGTGCTGATCAAGCGCGCGGCCGCGCCGTGTCGGGATTGAAGAATCCTGTTTCTACTTGGCTTTTGAGCGAAAGACTTCTACATTGCATGGTGCTGCTATATAAACAACTTTAGGTCATTTTCATAAGATATCAAGCTAGAGACATATCGAAGCTACGAAGAAGACGACAAGAGACGTATAGCACAATTCAACAAAGGCGAAGACGATCTAGTTTATTCTTGTGAATCTTTGTTTTGAGTTGTAATCTTGGATGCTTGTTTCTTGTTTTGTTGAACCTATACTCTTGTGTTAACTTTGTTTGATTATTCATTATAGAGACTACGTTTATTATACCATGCTTCCATGAGAACCCACATTGATGATGAGTCCGATTATGGGCTAATCGTTATCATGGGGTTCTAGCGGATTTATTTATGGATTCTTTAGTTTATTTGTTTCGATGCCTTAGTGTGTGGTGATTGTATGATAACCTAGTATTGGTTGTGCTTATTCGTTATGAGCGTCGCGAACTTATAAGATAGTGTGTTAATTCTTAATGAAGCGAAAGTGAATTTAAGGATTTAGAACTTGCCATGCTAGCATAGGTTCATGTATTTTTTATGCATGATGCGTAGGTAATTTTAATCATCTTACTTGCCCTATGTAATCAAGATAGACTTGTGCTTAAACCGTTATGTTGTCAAATTTTATAGACATATAGTCTCAATATAATTGGTGTCTATTCAGCTTCTATCTCTTTTTGGATGCCTGGTAGTATGGTATTCGTGTAACGAAAGTTGGCATTTATCAGTTTCATGTTATTTTATTAGAGTCATCACCATTACATGCTAAGGTTAAGAATGAAAAGGCTATTGAATGAAATATTTAATGAAGTTAGAATCCCATGTTTGTCATATATTAATTCACTCATTCTTATTCCCTTAGTTATAATTGTTAGTTTAATTCTTAGTTATAAACAACCTCAATTTGTTATCGTCTTAGCATTGAATAATAACCATACATTGTTGCTTAAGTGCATAAATTATAAAGTTAACCTAAACCAGTCCCTGTGGGAATGAATCTGATTTATATCTTATACTACTTGCGAACGCGTATACTTGCGTGTAATTTAGCGCGTGTTTAGCGACTAACAGCTTCTGAGTGATATGTATTTTAATTTTAGTACTTCTGTAATGTATGAATTGGGGAGTAAATTAGGTTACATTAAAAAGAGGTCTAAGAACATCTATTATGCTAGATTCTTTATAATGATAGCTAACTTTATTTCTGAGGATCTCTCAATTGTGAACCCAACAAACAAGTTAGATTGTTGAGTCCAAGAGAGAAGAGTTATTGCTGATCTTAACAGGGCTAATCACCATAATGAGGTTCCCCTCATCTACATGCCAATTATGGAGCAGCCTCAGGTAAGTGAGGTAAACACTTCTATCCCTGCTACTTTTCCATCATAAGTGTCTTTGCAAACAACTGTGGCTATGGAATCCGTGACAGTGACCAAACAGGTGCCTACCCAAGCCACAAAATCAAAAATTTCGAAATCCAAGTAAAAAAAACCCACTCTAGTTTCTCTCAAAAGAAACTAGTTTTAATGAATTCGCCAATTACCTCTGTATTTAGACAATCCTGGTTATTGAAAGTAAACAAGAGTTGACTGTCTGGAAGAATAGAAGTTTTATGTCTGGTTCCTACTCCAGAAATGAAGATGGTAAAGAGGACTCAGGAAGCAGTATTGAAGGTTGCAGCTTAGAAAGGTTAACTCAGTAGAGGAATGGTTGGTCGGAACTCGAAAGGGTGGACTCAGTAGAGTCCAGAGTTCCCTAAGTTTGATTCGGTTTACTAAATGCTCCTTGTAGGTGGTGGCTGATATAGCCAGCCCAGTTGTGCGATATATGGGGATTAGTTAGTGTTCCACTTAAGCAGTGGTGGGACATTATATGGAGAAGCTATATTATGCTATTTAGTATCTTTATATTTCAGTTTTCCTGTACTGTTGTTGATTCTGCTATTGTTGTTGTTGCCATTATTGTTGATGTTGTTAATCTAGATCTTTTATAAATGGATCTTGATAATAAAGACATGGGTACTTTGACTGGGCAGTATTTTCCTGATGCAGGTGCACCGTTTCGATGGTGATATTTTCTGTTATGCATTTTAGTTATATTTTCAAATAAATTCCCTGCTATATTTAGGAAAATGCCACCCAAGAAAGCTACCCAGTCTAAAGAAAATAGTAGTAATTTTGCAGAGGGTCCAACTATATATGAAATTCTAGACTTTTTGCGCCAGCAGCAGCAATAACAGTTGCAGCTAATCCTACAGATTCAGTAGCAACAACATCAGCAAAGAGAGCCAAACCGAACTACTAGTTTTAAATCCTTTTAGTCTGTTAAGCCCCCAGAGTTTAGAGGTGAAGTGGACCCGATTGGTACCAGAAATTGGCTAAAGGAAATGGAAAAGGCTTTACCCTCACTCAGGTAAGTGACGATCTTAAAACGGATTATGTGAGTTATTTTCTGAAGGGTGAGGCAAATTATTGGTGGGAATCTAATCGTGCATTGGAGGGAGAAGGTCATGTTTCTTGGGCCAAATTTATAGAATTGTTTTTGGAGAAATATTTTCCAGATTGTCTATAGAATCAGTTAGAAGTTGAGTTTTTAGAATTGAAAAAGGTGGAAAAAGTGTGTTAGATTATGAGGCCAAGTTTACGGAAATGGCCCGATTAGTTCCTAAGTATGTTAGTACGGAGACCCAGAAGGCAAGGAGGTTTCAATAAGGGTTGAAGCCTGAAATTCGCAGATGAGTTATGGCATTGCAACTCAAGACATATCCTTTCGTAATTCAGGCCGCCCTAGTAATTGAAAGTGACCAGAAGTTGGCCATTAAGGAAGAGGGTGATAAGAAAAGGAAGTCTGAAGGTGTTATTAACAAGGCGGACCAAGAAAAATCCAGTCAGGAGTTTCAGAATCAGTTTGGCCGAAATAGGAGTAAAAGATTCAGGAAACAGAGTTTCTCTCAGGCTAGGTCTAGTGCTACTTCAGTTGCTTCTACTCCATCCCACTCAGTCAAGTTAGTAGTGGATTGCAAGTCCTGTGACAGGAGACATAATAGTTCGTGCAAAAAGAATGTTCAATGTTTCAAATATGGTCATAAGGGTCATTATGCGTCGAAATGCAATCTAGAAAATCCAGGAGTTACTTGTTACATTTTTGGGAAGATTGGGCATATTGTAAGGAGTTGTGGAATGGTTACTCAAGGTACTACATCCCAAGGGCCAACATCCAGCACCGGTAGAGGCAAAAGCTTCAAAGTGACCAAGAAATCGAATGCCTGGGACTCAGACGTAGTTGCAGGTGCATTTTCTCTCAATTCCGTACCTGTTAAAGTTTTTTGATTTTGGAGCGTCTAAGTCCTTAATATCAAAGGAATGTGTGAATAAAATAGATTCGATACTAGAAGACTTATTCGAGCCCTTAATTATAGAAGCGGTTAATAAGGGTAGAATTTCAGTGAGTCAACTTTGTCTTAGCTGTCAATTATAAACCCCCAAACATTCCTTTTCAACTGATTTGATACCCTTCGAGCTAGGAGGGTTCGATGCGATTCTAGGATCAGATTGGTTGTCCAGTCATAAGGCAAAGATAGATTTCTAGAAGAAGCAAATCATAATGTTTGCGAAAGCCAATTTTAATGTAAGTTTTCAAGGCAGACACGAGATAAGAAGTCTCTCCAGATGAATCACTAAGATTACCCTAGATTATGGGATAAGATCTCTCATTGATAAACCTGAGCCAAACCAATGTCAAAGACTCTATGTTGTATGACCTGTGTGAATGATTTAGTTAAGTAATTGAAAAAATTATTGGAAAATAAGGTGATCATACCAGATATATCCTCATAGAGTGCACCAATGTTGTTTATGGAGAAGAAGGAAGAAAATATGAAATTATCTACTGATTATCGGAAGTTTAACAAGATAACAAATAAGAATAAATAACCCCTATTTAAAATTGATTATATGACCTAATTTAAGGAGCGTGTTAGTTCTCGAAGGTTGATTCAAGATTCAGCCTGAGGACGTATCAAAGACTGCAGTTAGAATGAGACATGGACATTACAAGTTTTGGTGATGTTATTTGGAATAACAGGTGTACCAGTCGTCTCTAAGGATTTAATGAATATGGTATATAAGGAGCGCTTGGATAAGCATAATTGTATTTATTGATAACATCCTCAGCTATGCCAAAGACTAAGAAAGTCTGTGTAGAACGCCCAAGGATTTTTCTACGAAGATTAGAAGGGAGGCAACTATGCGTTAAGTTTCAAGTATGAATTTTGGTTGAGATTAACAAAAGATTCCGATTATTTCATTAACAACCACCTAAGCAAAGACGGGGTAGTAACATATGCCTTGTGTAGAAGGAGAGGATTGAAGGTAATTAAGATCACTGAGGAGTTAATAAAAGAATTGGAAAGAGCAGAAGTTGAAATTCAAATACTTGAGGGTGATAAGAAGTGAATATAAGATTACTTTCCGGCCTTAACTGATGGAAATGAGTAAGGGTGTTCGAATGTATGGAAACTAAGTTGAAAATGAGTACCGCCTATCATCCTTAGACGGAGAGTCAAAGTGAGAAGACGATTTAGACAATATAAGATATGTTGAGAGTATGTGTTTTCAATTTTAAAGGAAAACTGGGATGATCCTTTATCATTGATAGAGTTCTGTAATAATGGTTATCATGTTAATATAGGATTGCCATCCTGCGAAGCCTTGTATGGGCATAGGTGTGGGTCCCCACTTTATTAAGATAAAGTGAGAGAAAAGATATTGTCAAGTCCTAAGTTAATTCAGCACACCAAGGACGCAGTGGTGTTGGTTTTGAAAAGAGTTAAAGCACCTCAGAATAGACAGAGAAAGAATGCGGACTTGTATCGACATCATAGGATGGATAGAAATAGGATCGATGGTATTGTTAAAGGTGTTACCTTGAAAAGGGTAAATTAGGTTTGAACCAAAGGGCAGCCGACTACGATACAGTGGACCGTTTGAAATACTGAGAAAATCAGGTAAAGTCGCCTATGAGTTAGTGTTATTGCCATAGCTGCAGCATACTCATATTATGTTTTATGTCTTTATGCCAACAGAATATATCTTCAAATTGAATCAAGATAAGGTGTACGAATCAATCTAGAACCTAGATCGTAAAAAGCGGGGCCTCAAGAATTAGTTTATATCTTTAGTGAGTATGCTTTGAATAAATCCTTGAGTAGAAGAGTCTACTTGGAAGTTAAAGACATATATGCTTGACAAATATCCTCACTTGTTTAGTTAGATCATATTCTGAGGACATAATCTTTTTAAGGGGGAAAGGATATAACGACTCGTATATATTTGTATTATTTAATTATGTAAGTAGTAAAAATTAAAAAATAAAATATGTTTATGGGTTCTATCAACTGGATATATTTTGTTATTAATTATATGAGATCGTGATGTTCGAAGATCATTTGTGTAATTAGTTGGGAAGCTGTGTTATTTTATATATTAAATATGATTTATTTAAGATTTATTCTCATAAATACATGGATTATCTCTAAAATCATTTTTGTTGCTTCACAATTTATTTATTATTTTTAGGAGTTTATAAAATTTAGAAATCAATATTTCATTAATTATTAGCCCTGAATGATTTTCTGATTGTATTTTATATATCAAATTCGGAAATGTCTCAAAAATTATGAAACTCATGTTTTATTAAGTTTAGATTATTCTGAGAATTTTAAAATTATTTTGGAAATTTTTTGGATTAAATCCAGCAGCGCGTTGGTTCGTTTAATCGTTAAATGCGGGTACGTCGTGCATTTCTGAAATGCTTTAAAAATTCTGAAAAATTTATTTTCCTAATTTTTATTTATTTTGAGGATTTTAACATTTATCTGGTAATTTTTGGGATTTTATTTAGCTGTGCATTTGTCAGTTGCATTGTAAAATAGTGGAACAGAACAAGAATAATTATCACTTTCTATGTTACGTGTCTAATTCCTACAAACTAGAGTGTACGTGTAGTGCCTCGTTGTTGGACAACAGAGATATGAAAAATATATATTAAACCAAAACCCTCCCCCATCCCCTGTTCTTCACCCTCCCTCTTAATCTCTTGCTGCTCCCATCTCGATCTCTCTACTCTCTCGAATCTCTCACTCTCTCATTCTAATTTCTTCCTCTTCCTTTATCGTTTTCGCCTCTATGTTTTTCCTCTTCCCCTGTTACTCCAGTTCCGGCCGCCGCCTTACTTTTCCGGTGAGTTGTTGCCTTTCTGGATTGGTAGCTCTGGTTCCTGCATATATATATACTTAAATTTATAGGTTTGTATGTGTATGTGTGTATAGTTCGTGTGTGTGTTTGTGTTTGCCGTGTTGTGGGTGTTTGCATGTGTGCGTTTATGGTGAGGCTGCATTTCCTGATTTCCTGTTCCGATTTGTTGCTGGTAGTTGCGCGTGTGGGTTGTATATATCTGTGTGCGCTGCTGTTGGTTCAATTATGTGCAATTCGATTCTTTTAGTTTTTGAGGGATTCAAATTATTGAGTTGTTTTGTGGAAAATTTTGAATGAAAAATTCTTGATTCTGCGAATTTTCCTTGTGTTAATTTTCGATTATTCCGAAAATTTTATCGGTGAAATTCGCGTTGGAAACCCGAATTAATCGGGTACCCGCGAATTTTACCGCCGTCGGTGATGAGCCCTAGCGAGCCAACGGTGGACTGTGATGAAATATTCTGAGTCCTAAATCGATATAAATAACAATTATTACATAAAAATATTTTTGGGAACGAAAATTAGTTATTTCATATCGAAGTCGAGCACATAATTTGGATGATGAATTGTGACTGTTGGTTTAATTGTTAGGTTGTTTGTTGGTTGAGACGTCGATTATGTTTCGACGGGTAGTCCGATAAACAAAGGAGACGCTGCCCGATTTTCGGAAAATTAAATTCTAAAATACGGCTATCTATCTTATAACTATCGGGATTACCGGTCAAATGTTTATAGCCATATAATTATAAATAAACATTATACAAACCTACTTGCATATTGTATTAAAATATTTTATAAATTAGTTAACAACCCTATTTTACGAGACGTACTTGCGTGTTGTAATAAAATATCCTGTAATAAAATGATAACCCTGTTTTCTCGAAGTGACGGGTATATGTATTTTCCAAAAATGAGTACAGAACCGAATCTTGAATACGTGAACCCTAATTGTTGCGTATGTTATTATATGTATAATTATGAGTCGGGGTGTAATATCGAATGGGTAGACTTGTTAGCGAGGATATGTCAAGCATAATCGAATGTCTAAATTAGGGTATTTCGACTCTTTAGGTTCTAGTCGGAAGGCCCGAGAGTTGGCGTTGGACTAAAGATATCCTAGTGATTAGTCGACAAGATCCACAAGGTTCCAATCGAAGGGCCTGAGCGAGGTTGGATCCAGGATAGTCTAATAGTAAAACGATAAAGCTGAGCGTCCAAATCGATTCGAGGTCAATCAAAGATAGTTGTAACACTCTGCAAGGCAAGTACCCCTGACCATACTTTTATGGTTCAGTACTTCAGTATATATGAATGAACTGTTATTTTATTTTCAAACAGGAACAAAAACGTTTTAAGTTACGTATCCCCTGTATATGAAAATGCTGTTTAAAATATGTTTTGGGGAAAAGTAACTTCTGAAAGTACCTATCTCTAAAATGTGATTAAAAATTTAAAAGAGGTTTGAATAGTGTGTTGTGACAAAGTTGTTTTAACAAGAGATATGTAAAAGTGATTTTTAAAACTGGATAAAACGAATCATATATTGGACACCGTTGCATAAGTGGCTAATTCGGTTGCGCACCCTATCTTCACTGATTAGTCCAACATAGGTAATCAGAGACCTAGCTCTTCTTTGCGGGTCCGGTTAATTTATGTAAAAGCCCGATCAGCTTTCCTAGACAATTTGTGTGATAGCCCGGCCAACTATCCAATGAGATTCTCTAGGATCAACCTGAAATCTAGCATAGAGACAATTAGCAATCATTATATCTGGCCTACTAGCTGTTAAATATAAAAGTGAGCCAACCATGCCTCTATAGATTAAAATATCCACAGACTTTTCAGTTGTGTTTAATTCAAGTTTAGTTGCAGCGGCGATGTGAGTTTTTGCAGATGTGCAATCCATTATCAAACTTCTTCAAAAGATCATAAATGTATTTGGTTTGACTAATGAATATTTCATCACTAACTTGCTTAACTTGTAAACCAATAAAGTAAGTTAGTTCTCCTATCATGCTCATTTCATATTTACTTTGCATCAATTTGGCAAACTTTTGGCAAAGTTTTTCATCTGTAGAGCCAAATGTAATATCATCTACATAAATTTGAACAAGTATACTATAGCCATTAACATTTCTAAAGAATAAGGTTTTGTCAATAGTACCTCTAGTGAAGTGGTTTTCTAAGAGAAACTTTGACAAGTTATCATACCAGGCTCTAGGTGCTTGCTTCAAACCTTAAAGTGCTTTCAAAAGATAGTAGACATATTCTGGAAAAATTGGGTCTTCAAATCCAGAAGGTTGACTAATCTAGACTTTCTCCTCCAAATCTCCATTTAGAAAGGCACTTTTAACATCCATTTGATAGACTTTGAAATTGGCATGGGCTGCATAGGCTAAGAAGATTCTGATGGCTTCAAGTCCTGCAACAGGAGCAAACGTTTCATCAAAATCAATTCCTTCTTGTTGACAGTAGCCCTTAGCAACCAATCTAGCTTTGTTCCTAACAAATATGCCATTTTCATCCATTTTGTTTCTAAATACCCACTTAGTATTAATAGAATTCTTTCTTTAGGTTTGAGTACTAGCTTTCATACTTTATTTCTTTCAAATTGGTTTAGCTCCTCTTGTATAGCTAAAACCCAATCAGGATCCAACAGAGTTCCTCTACCTTTTTAGGCTCTTCCTGTGATAGAAAGCTGCTATATAAACATTCTTCTTGAGTTGCTTTTCTTGTTTGAACTCGTGAAGATGCATCACCAATGATCAGTTGAAATGGGTGATCTATGACGCCTTCCAAACCTGGGTCAGAAGTTTGGGGTTCAAACACACACACCCAATATATAAACCTGTATATAAATATTATATGCATTGACCCTTCTTTACACATCCACGGATCGTAACAGTTTAAAGTATAAAAACAAGCAACAACCTTATCTTTTATTACATCGTACCAAACCCCAACTAGTTCCACTTACAACAGATAATGATATCATTTTTACAATTATGCATAACTCATCTACAATATAAAGCTCCCACTAGCTTGATCCAACTTAACTTGGAATCCTAGCTCGTACCCTATACTGGGAATCCTCATTACCAACAATTTCCTTTTTCAACTATTGGATAACATAAAAAGATTTGCAAGTGTGAGCTAACTAGCTCAGCAAGTCATAATAACAATAACTGAGGTTAAACAATGACCAATTGAAATGATTCAGAAGAATCAAGTTTCTGGATAAGCAATGATTAGAATTAGATATTCACTTTTCATTTTAAAAAGCAAAGTTAGGCTGCTGATCAGTCACGCACTAACCCCGAGCAAGGCTCCCAGCTCTGCTCTATATACCGGATCCAAAGCACGCATTGGCCTAATATAACCACGAATCTGGTCTGACCACAAATCTGGTCCACATTTAGAAAACCATCCAATTTTAAAAAAATTCAATATGATAGCCATTGCAATTTAATAAAAACAGAATCATGATTAACATTCTTAATCGTTTATCTCAGAGCATGACACATTTCACAAGTATCACCAAGGTGTATCAAGGTGTAAATATGAAGAACGGCTTCAAGCCTGATAAAAAATCAAGTATATGAAGAACAATGGTTTAATGATAATACAGGGTATAGATATTTGATGTGATCGGGTATTCAAGGGTGTATAAGTTTTTGTATGCTCGAGAAATTCTATTAAAATACTTGGTTCATGGTATGTATGTATTTGTGGAATAGTATTGTATTTGTAGGGTTTAATATATGGGGAATCAACCGTTGGTGATTCACAAGAAATAAAGCTTACGGCTCATGTTCAACGATACGATCAAGGTTCAAGGTTGAATAGTTTAAAGCGTTTGCAATAAATTAGGATTTATTTTGAATACTAGCAACATGTTATGAGAAAGTTCAAAAATATTTTCAATATATCTTAAGAAGGTTCAGAAGTACTTGCCTTATCACAGATGATTTCCATCTTTACTTGTACTCATCTAACAGTTTTACTCATCAATCACTTTCCTTCTTCTTCTATAACTTGCTTCTATTCATCAATCATTTGCCTTTTCTTTCTACGCTTCAGTTTTATTTATGGATCACTGGCTTTCTTTTTCTATGCCTCATTTACTCTGCTAGGCATCACAATTATCCTTTAATATTCAATCTCATATTATTCTAATCGTCACATAGACGTCATAAGCTTTTATCTACCCTTCATTTTACCCAAATCCGATTTACGGATTGAAAGTTATAGCAAAAATAGTCAAACAATGCACGTACAGTCATATTATGCATCAATCAGATCACATATAACACATAGCACGTAAGATATTCAATTAAAATAATTATTCGAAGAAGATTCGGGTTAAAATGATTTTCCAAGTATTAATACGAATTTTTGAACATTTTTTGGAATTGAAATGGGACTTCGAATCATTTTATAATCAAATAACAGGGTTCGAATACCCGTATCTAACTTTAAAACAATTTATAATAATATCGAGCCTTAAAAGTTATTTGAAAATAATATTTTAAAGCTCGAAACTATTTTTTGAAATTTTTAAATCAAAATTAATAATTAATCTAATTAAACAATCAATTAAAATTAATTAATAACTAATTAAATTAATTAATCAATTAATATTTAAATTAATTGACTAATTAAATAATTATTATCAACTAAAATTAATTAATTAATTAACTAATAAAGATTTATTTTTAAATTAAAAATAATTTTCAGAAATTAAATACTGAATTTTGGAATTTTAAAATAATTAAAAATTAAATTCTGAAAATAATATAAAAAGAAAATACAAATTCTGAAAATACTAAAACGAGAATCTGATTTTTACAAGCTTTTAAAACCGAAATATAAAATTTGTAAGTTTTGTAAACGATAGGGGTGGAAATGGTAATTCCCCCCATCCCCGTCCTCTACCTCCCGTCGGCAGGAACTCCATGGTCGCCGCCATGGAGCTTTTCCTGTAACGACTGGGAAATTTACGTCTGTATTATATTATATTTATAATAAATAAGGTATGTTAATGTGTCGTTTATGTGTGATTATCCGTTAAACCCCAATTATACGTGTTACGTGTATTCCCTGTCATTTCTGTATTTATAAAATATTTTCCAGATGTTTTATTTCGTATTCATAGGTTTCATTTCAAACGTTTTACGACCCCAAACAATGATTTTAAAGCCAATATTTCAAATAAAATAATGGGCCTTATTTTCATCAAACGACTTTTATAATCGCATTATTCTGAACATCTAGATATTTTATAAATTTTCTCGTTGTACGAAAAATGACTTTTCCGGGCCCCATTGGGTGTTAAAAACCCCACAAAAATCACATTTTTATTTTTATAAAATTATAGGACTTTTATTTATACCATTTCTTTGTATTTTTGAATTATTCACAATTTTTGGGAAATTTTGACATATATATTGTATATATAAAATAATTATAAATTAAATTTTGATATCCAAAAATTATGAAAATTAGGGCCAAATATTTTTATTAGATGTATAATTAGCCCCTTAATTTTATTTAGGAGTATTAATTTTACTACTATAAATAGCCTAAATTAATTAATTATAATTAATAAATCATTAAAATTCAGAATTTTCTCTGAAATTCAGGTCGGGAAGAACTTGAATCGGGTCGAGAATCAAACCGTGATATCCAGCTAATTTCTTCATCAAATCGTGTGATTCCAGTAACCAAATCAAAGGTTTTGATCTGTTCTTTCCATTTCTAGCATCAATTTCAAGTTTTAATTCGTAGTTTTTGATTTTTGATTTCTAGGGTTTATGTTCGAATTAGGCCTTTTGATTTCAGGGTTATTTTGATGTTTTGATGATTGATATAGCTTGGTTATGTGATTTACAGTTGATTCATGGTGTTTAGTTGATGAAACGATACCTAAATAGCAAAGTTCGATTATTAGGGTTATACCGAATTTTCAAATTATAACTCGATGATTTCTGTGAATCTTTGGTTTGAACGGT